>NW_006239137.1:687914-712422 GCF_000226075.1 Solanum tuberosum | reverse complement strand
CAAAAGACGATAGAAAAAATAATTTCTCAAGTCTTGGTGCTAATTTTTGTGTGTGTCTATTGATTTGTGATTGGTAAACTACATAGACTAAGTTGATCTATTTGCTTCTGTCTAAAAATATGTAGTTATTTAATGGTAATTCCACAAATGCACGTAGATCAACTATACAAAGATAACATCGACTTACAAACTTAGACTTTGCAAAGGTGCGAAATATTTCATGAATTTCTATTAACTTTTCCATCAGTGTAAAAATTGAAATAAACTAAAAAAATGAAAGCACAAATGAAAGAAACGAACAACGTAGGCTTTCAAATATATTATGATGAAGTACTATAGTTATGGGTATCGATGTTTTTTTTTTACAAAACAATTGATTTACTGACTGAATTGAATCGATTATTCAATTTTTTAAATAAAATTGAAAGTTTAATTTTATTTAAATTTATAATTGTACTATATAATTTTTAAAATTTATAAAAATCACAGAATCGTACTGAATATATTTAAAGATATGTTCAAAAATATACAGTTTAATTAAAATATAATCTACATTTGAATGAATTGTGGGTGGTAAATTTCATGCACTTGTGTATGTGTATAAAAAATCATATAATATATTATATCTACAAAATTAAAATTTGAAAGAAATGAATGAAGTAGAAAATAAATTGAAAATGAGAGACAAGAGAGAGTTGATCTGATGGTAAGCACTCCTCACTTCCAACCTTAAGGCTGTGAGTTCGAATCTCCAAGAAAGCATGATGTGGGAGCTCCTAGGGAGGAGTTTAAAATAAATTGAGATGGGAGGATAATAGGAAAATTAACCTTATTTATAATAATAAATTTGTCCCTAATTAATACATTTAAAATTTGTCACAAATGTTTAAGCATTTGGGGACGATTTTTCTTTTTGTAGTTAATATAATACTTTTAGCGACGAAGCACTAAATCGTCTTTGTATACTTTTAGAGACACACATTTAGTGACGACTGAGTGACGAATTATTTTTCGTCTTCACAAGAATTTTAGTGACGAAATATGATTTATAAATGACGAAATTATTTGTCCCTGATAATCGAATTTGTTGTAGTGTATTCATACTGTAATAAAACTTGTATTCTTTGTATTTGTATTCACTGTATCTTTTTCTATTTTTCATATGCGAAATGTGTAATACAGGCATCAGTCCTGAAATTATTTGGCACCATTGCATTGATGTATCATTTCTAAAACTATTTTATACAAATTTTGAAACCAGTAATCATCAAATCAAAGTGGCGTGATTTAACGTATTGTCGTTTTTTAAAAATGGATTCTGCCATTTTAGATGTCCTCAACTTTTAATTTGTATACTAGTATACAAAAAAAAACTTTGGATCGTTTTAATTGATTAATGGAAACTTGAGATTTTAACGGACTTAATTAAAGGTCTGTCAATTATAATAAGAAATTTACCTTATTTAGTGCTTTATAATTATAAATGTAGTAATGTATTAAAAAAAATGGCAGGCACAAGATACGGTTAGATAAGTTAGAAAGTATAGTCATTTTATGTAAATATCACACTTATGGCTATTCCAATTTAATAATCCTAAAACTATAGTCATTTTTGTAAGTTGCTCAAAAAATATTGTGGTTGAAAAATGAGAGGAAACCTTTCTATTTATAGTCAACAAAGGTTAGGATGAACAAGTGTTTTTTGTGTCTTATCTGAAAAATAATGACCTTTCCGAGAAGTCATAACCCTTTGAAAAAGTCACAACTCTTTGGAAAAGTCACAATTCTTTGGAAAATTCATGACTCATGGAAAAATCACAACCATTTGAAAAAAGTCACAACTTATCAGAAAAGTCACAACTCATCGAAAAAGTGACAATCTAAGTTAGGAATATTATAGTAATTTAACATTCAAGTTAAGAGTTCATGCTTTTAAGGTAATATAAATATAGGTATAGATATAGATATAGATATAGATATATATTCAAATTGTTCGCGTGAAGTGAAGTATCCCGATTAGCTTATATGTTATTGATTTTGTTGTGGAGTTGATATAGTTATCGACAAAACAAAAGCACATCTTTCTTGATTTGATGAGATAACGTATGATAGAGTATATTTTTATTAAGGCTTTGCACATTGCACTGGTTGACACATTTCTAATTTATTAAAGTTTTTAAACATGTGTTCATATTCTTAATCAATCTGATTTAAGAGTTACAAGAAGAGATATATATATTAAATAACTTCGACTTTATTTTAACTTGCAATGTGTGTATGGTTAAAAACATGTAGACAAAGTTATACAACTGTCCGTTTGTTTTAGCAATGTCTCTGTATGAAGCGACATAATATAATTGCCAGCCCATTTTGCTTTTGGTGTATACCATATCTTTATCTGCACACAATCGGCTCCATTATCATTTCAAAATTAGCTCATAAGAATTTGTACCCGTCAAAGCTCCCTGCCTAAAATTTTACCAAGTCCTTGTAGAAAGCATAGGGAATAATATCATATTACATTCATCTGGAATTCAATTAATAGATATAACAAACAAATGGTTTCTTAGTAGATGATTTCATAGTAAGTCCACACCATTTGTCACAAGAATAGTCAACTAAATAGCTACTGACAAAATTTTATTAACTTATACAATACGTCAATTTGTAGATTAACTCATTTATTTTGAAAGAGAGAATTTCATTTTACTACTAAGTTTCATAAAGTAACAACTTTGTAAATCTTGAAGTTATGACAATATTGTTCATAAATTCACGCTTTAAACATTATCATACTACTATCGCATGATTTGGGGCAATCAATTGAAAATCATTTCATTTATATTCGTAAAAATTAAATTCATATGCACGAGTATGTGGAGTTTTAATAAGCGATGACTAATAACTTATTTGATCAATTTTTAGGAGAGAAAAAGTGCTTAATATCTCAAAAGGTGTGTGTAATAATAGCTGTAGTTCCGTTCCCTCGAGAAAGAGCTTATTTTGGAGATTTAACGTATTATACATAAATTTTGGAAAAACTTATGTATTTTACTAATATGTAGGAGCTATTTGCGGACACTAAAAATTTAGTAGCTTCTCCTTAAGACGTGGAACGACAAAAGTTATGTTTAAATTTCTGTCTTAGTAAAAATACTCTTACCAAATTAATTATATATCAAAGCACCTCTTATTAATATAAAAAATCTAATATGCACATTCCAACTCATTCTCCGGCATTTATTTTTATGGTTGTCTCCATCGGCTTCAACAACAAGGAATTCTATGCTGATAATAATTGAAGTTTGAATCAAACAACATTTTTTCTCAACATATTGTAATGGCCTCTAGGTTATTTTTGTGCTTATGTCTAATGTTCAATGTTTAGAACTTTTCTGTAGCAACCTCAAGTCATTTATGACTTGTTGGGACTGATAGTTCGGTTACCTGGCCGTTCATTTAGTTTTTATGCGAGTTTTAGTGTTTTGGAGCTTTTGGACCTTGAACGGTCATTTTTATCATAAATTTAAGAAAATGACCTCAAAATCCAATTTTGGCGATTTCATCAGCTCTGCAAGGATCATTTTAGATTAGTAGCATAGTCGCACGACTCTTGAGGTTTTTAGTGCGAGTCTGTGCGATTAGGCATTTTAACTTTCAAGTTAAGGCCTAAGTTTGACTTAAGTCAACATTCTGAGTAAACAAGCTCGGATGAGAATTTCGTCAACGCGGTTAACTTCAAATTGTTGAGTTTGGTCTAGAACGACCCTTCATTTAGGTTCAGAGGCTTTCAGGCTGATTTCGAGCCCCTTGTGGATTTTGTCTTAAAACGGAAATTGACTGTGGGATCCACTTTCCATCTAGATGACCTCGGATGGAAGTTTTGATGGTTTCGTTGAGTCTGAAATGTCGAATTTGGTAGGGTTGCACATTTCGTTTGCATGTACGAGGTTCCAAATTAATTCAGAAGGCCTCGTTGGGATTTTGAAACTTGCCAAAACCAGCTGATGTGCATCATCTGGTGCAGGGTGAATTACCCTTCGTGTTTGCGGACCCATTGGTCGCGTTTGCGAAGGCCTGGGCCTTAGTGCTTTGTCGATCGCGTGGTCCGTTGCCGCGATCGTGATGAAGTGTTGACCTTCGTTCGTCATCACGACCGCGAGGCTGGGTTTTCGCGATCCCGACGACTAGCCTCTTAAAGAGCCGCTATCGTGACCCTCATTTTTAGCCCCCGAGGCTACCACCTTGGCGTAACACGGGACCTAGGATCACGAGTGACCCCAAGCTAACCCTGCGTCTGACATATCGTAAGCATACTGAGAGATACTGAATAAAACAGATACTATGCGGAAGCTAAAACATTGGATAAATGAAAGTGGGGAATACCAAACTAGTCTGAATATATGAAATGTACTAAGAGTTTAATAACAACTGAAAGATCAAACTCAACAAAGTCAAGCTGATTCTACTACTATGTCTTGAAAGGCCTCTACTGACTAGAATTGTTGGGACATGCCCCAGCTAACCCTAGCAAAACTGAAAACTGAATAGAAGACTGAAATAAAAAACATGTTTATTGTCCTCAAAGTATGAGGACTCACCATTGAAGCTGTTGAATACGGATCAGGGACTGATCTAAGCATAATCTGGATGCAGAGTACCTGAACCTACATCATAAAAGGATGTAGCGCAGAGTATGCGTCAGTACTTGGAATGTACTGAGCATGCATGATATAGATACTAATTGAACAAAATATAGCTGAGCAATAATATAATTTGAATAGAAGATAAATGCTGAATATAACTGAAAACTGAGCTAAATGTAATAACCAAGTACTAATCATGAACATAACATGTTGAAACTGAACATTGAAGTATAAACTGAAAACCTGGTCAAATGCACTAGAGTCTAACTGTGGGAGCTACTATTAAGCGACATAAAATCACGTGAGCTAAATGTGGAGTCCGATGTATACACCCCATCGAGAGGACCTAATATACCTTGTCAGGGGTATAAAGGCATGACTGGCATGATCACTAAATCTGATGCCTAATAGAGGGGACTTATACTCCTATTGGGGCACGTAGTTCTGGGAATATGAGGGTACGCTTAACCCTAGTCCAACTGTCACGATCCAGGGGTACCCCTAGATGTAACATGGCGTATAGAATCCCGAAGGACTCCATACAAGTCACTTAGCATATCATAAAATAAGCAATAGAACAATAAGAGTAAAAACCACATTTCAAGTCCAAGCCTAAAATTTTCATAATAGACAAAAGCGGAAGTCAAGACTCTAAGTCTCAACATAGCCATTTATTACAATATTCAAAATGAGAATAAGGACACGACCCATACAACATAGTCCAAAAAGGAAATACTAGAAATGAAACTACAAAGATAACATCTGTCCTCGAATCATGAGGACTCACCAACAAGCTAGGAGAAGTGAACAAATCAAAGCTTTAGCCACAATGAGGATCACCTTGAGAACCGAACCCTACACTTGGGAAAAGTATAGGAAAGTAGGCGTTAGTACAAATATGCACTAAGTATGATAACCATGCATAAAAACATTGAAAACATGTTAAAAAGGACATTTTAGTTGAAAACATGCACTTTACCAAGTTTAAGAATCATCTTGAAGATTGGTGTAAAAGCATAAGTCATAAGCATATTCAACATAGTCATGATCATCATAAAAGCCTTTGAGAACTCATACACAAAGCTTATTGAGTAACCATAGTTCATAATTCATAATCTTATTCACAAAAAGAACTCATCATAACAACCTTAAAGCTTACTTGTGCAATGCATGAATAAGACCCCATAAATCTCACCCATGCTAAGTAATCCTTTTTAGGCCATCATTCATATTCATCATCTCTAAGTGCAAGTTAGCATTATCTTGGAACTTTTGAACACCTACATGATACTTTCTTTAAGCATGTTTATGATTACTTTGAATACTTCGGAATGCCTCTTTAAATGAGCCTAAGTTCATTATTAAATTTCTTATTCTTTTGGGAAATAAGCCTTAACCGACATGAGACCATGTGAGCCTTACCATGAAATCTGGTGACTCCCACACCAAAGAGGGTTGGTCTACTTGCCTAAGGTAAAATCGGTAACTCTTAGATTAGGTGGATCCACTAGCCAATATCCTACGCGGGCACGCAGTTTATGGGATAAGGAGATTGTTACTAGAAACCCGGCCTTTCTACGGGAGAACTTCCATCTCAAGATGTTGCTTCTATAGAAACCCAGCCTTACTACGGGAGAGCTTCCACCTCACACAATATTCACTCGGTGCTAAACATTAAAATCCCATGGAGTAGTTAATTCTCTATTACCATCATTAGTCATGAAAGGGTGCCCTTGGCCTACCGATTCAAGTTAGATCATTAGAATATCTCTTTTTAGTTACACATGAAATGGTGCACATGGCCTACCGATCCAAGGTACATCATTATGTGAGTAAACCTTTCACATCAAGTTCATTATGAGTTCATGAGAATAACCTTGCAATCCTAACAACTACATCATAATCATAAACACTTCACTCTCAAGTGTTCTTAAAGCATATACATAAATCTCATAATCATGCATAATTTCTCATACCTTTCCCTTCAAGGATCATAATTCATATCTAATCAACACATCCAGAATTCACTACATTAGACATGGATATAATCATAATTCAAGTAGTTCAATTACTACATGCATAATTCTATAGTATTCTCCATGCATCAATCAATACCCACACTTTGAGATCATAATTTGAAAAATAGGAGAATTCATGGATTCTTGGGGAATTCAATATAAAACTATGTAAAATCATCAATTTATCCATAATAAAACATAATTCAATCATTATAAACGAATTTGAAAGGAATTTATGAGATTGAAGTCAAACCTTAACTTTTGGAGAATTTCTAGTTTTGAAATTGAATTTGAAAGGACTCCATGGATGAAGATCTACCATACCTTAGCTATGAATCCCCACGAATTTGAGTAGAAAAACCTTGCTCCTTGAAACCCTAGGCCCCAACTTCCTTTTTCTTCTTCCTTGAGTTCTAGTGAGAGAATTTTTGGAGAGGATGTAGTGTTTTGGGAATTTAGAAATAATGAGATGAATGACTTAATTTAGGGGTCTTAAATCCTTATATAGGTGGTTTAATTAGAATAAATGTCACTTAATATTAATTAAATCCTGAAAACCCCAAAGTGCCCCTAACTTAACAAAAATAAAATTAGCTTCCAGGCCCCATCCATGACCCACCACTGACAGACTGTGGTTGGACCCACGACCCGTGCTGGTGAAGTGTGGGTTGGGTTCAGAGACTTGGTTTCAAGGCCTTGACCTACGACCCCCTCACCCACGGGGGTGGATGGACCTACGGGGCGTAGGTCACTGTCCAGGCAAATTCTGGGGTCTTTCTCAAGGACCCATGGTTGGTCCTTGGTGGTCGTACCTTGACGTTCTAACACGAAACCCTTTATTCTTCAATACGGGGAGTTACATTCAAGACTCTAACCCTAACGTTAAGCTCTAGTTTAGCCTACTAGTTTCTGGAGTGTTACAATATCTCTCCCTTGGGAACATTCGTCCTCGAATGACGATCTAGACACCTTACAAAAGTAAAGACTCAATACTAGTTGCCCATCATGCATGCAACATCAAAATAATGCACAATTCAAAAGAGGAAACTTCAACTCCATCTCAAACAGACTCAATGCATCACAAGGAAGTAATAACTACATCTAAGAACCCATTATGCACGAAAACTCAACATTTCACATATTCATAGGAGGGACTACCTTCTCCAACTAAAAGCATGCTCAACACAATTTCATGGAGCCTTTATGCAACATATTTTCAAAAGCACAACTAAAGCATGTTCAACAAGTCATCTCATAAAGCATATAAGAAATTCTTACTCAATGCACAACAACATGAGGAAAATCAATCATAAAAACTCATTTTCTTGCTTAAACATAAATTTCTTAAGAATGCATAACATAAGGAAATCATGAAAAAACTCATATAAAACACATGACTCCCAAAACATGGAAAACTCAAGAGGAACTACTTCTCTCAAACTAGGGTAGGAGTAGAAGGACAAAAATGAGGATATCGGGACTTCGTATTGGCCTTGGACTCCCAAGCAGCACCCTCAACTAGATGATTTCTCCACAAAACCTTCATGGAAGCTATTTCCTTGTTTCTCAACCTCTTAACTTACTTGTCTAGAATCTTTACCTGAATTTCCTCATGTGAAAGACTTTCATCAACCCCCAACCCTTCTAAGGAAATAACAGATGCCGGATCTCCAACACACTTCTTGAGCATGGAAACATGAAACATTGGATGCACCAAAACCAACTCACTTGGCAAACCTAACTCATAGGCAACTTTATCAATACATCTCAAAATTTGGCATGGGCCCACATATTGGGGACTAAGTTTTCCCTTCTTGCCAATTTCATAACATCCTTCATAAATGGAATTTTCAAGAAGATCCAAAATCATAAACACTAGGAACACTCCACAACCTTGCTATCCAAGCATACCATCTCCCTCTTGGAAGAAAGCCTCAACTAATTCCTTAAGCACCGCTTCCTTCCAAGTTAACTAAAATTGGATCAAGCCCTTGCTTAGCTTTCACGAGTCATCAAAGACAATTTGGAACTATTGTAACCATAACTCCACTCAAACGACATAACCCAAAAACTCATAATGACCATACTGGGTTCTAAAAGCTGTCCTTGGAATATCTCCACCTCTCACCCTTAATTGGTGATAATCCGACCTAAGATCAATCTAAGAGAAATAACTAACCTTTTTTTAAATTTGGCTAAACATAATCTTCCTCCCTCACCCTAACTAGGTGGTAAAAGCAACCCTTAGCCATTATTCTTTTAACCTTCATATGAGGGACAACTAGCCTCTAGGTATAGAACTTCCCTCTTCCATTATATGATGGTTCACTCAGGAACTAACAATTTGACTACATGGGTTCTACAATCACTATAACACGAGAGCAGTCAATCCATACCAAGACTAACATCGAAATCTAACATGTCAAGCTCTATCAATTCAAAAGGGCAACTCTATGGGATAGGGAAAATGTGGCTTCTTCTATAATCCCCCTTAGCCACAATAAAATCACTTATAAGAGTAAAGACATGCAACAGTTCTAACAACACATAGGGGAGCACATCAAATCTCATTGCCATCTATGGCGTCACAAAAGACAAGTGGCACTTGGCTCTAATAAAACATATACATCTATTAGGAAAATTATCAACATATGGGTAGCCATATCTGGGGGATACTCTTGTTCACCTCTAGCTTGGAGTGCATAGAACCTGTCTTGCTTTGGATCACTAGTACCCGAACCAACCGGACCGAATGAAAGGTAGGGTTGAGACCTAAGACGACTATCTCCCTCATTTCTAGCAACTGTAGAACAATGCCTTATCATGTGGCCCAGATTTCCATAACCAAAACAAATATTGGAACCCGCTAGACATTCACCTTCATGGCTTTTATCACACTTAACACATCCTAGAAGAGTTTGCTTGCCCTCTCTTCCCCTAGCCTTAAGTATTAGGCAATCTCTTATTTTGTGACCAATTTCACCACAACCATAACAACCATCCATGCTGGCTAGACACTTACCCTCGTGCCTCTTTCCACACCTAGAACAAGAAGGAAATAGGGATATAATACCCTTCCCTTAAGACTTAGGGTTAAACACCCTCTCTTTATAAAACCTTGGTGGGACCTTAGAAGAACTTTGTCCAGAAAACCTTTGTTGGAATCTCGGGCAACCATGTCCATCCAACCTTCCTTGAGGGGAATTATCATCAAGCCTATACCTCTTTGTTTCTCTAGACCTCTCTTCAAGTTTCTCTTTTTCAATCCCTTGAGCATAAATCGCAAGAAAATCAATATTCATATCATTCTCAAGCATAGCCATACAACATTCTTTTTCTATCAAGTCGGACACACCTGACACAAACATTCACATTCTCAACTTAGGGTCGTCCACTATAGATGGAGCATATCTCGACAACCTATTAAACATCTAAGCATACTACTCAACACTCATCTCACCTTACCTAAGGTTAATAAACTCAAGTATCTTAGCCTTTCTCATCTTCAAAGGGAAAAACCTATCAAGAAAACCATTCCTAAACCTTTCGCATTCCATGGGACCCACTTCTATCGGCCTCACTTCTTTCCATTAGCTAAACCACATCTGAGCAAACATCTTTCAATTGATAGGTGGCTAATTTTGCCTTATCTACCGGCGTCACTCCCACAAAGTCCAACACCTTAGAGACCTCATCTATAAACTCTTGAGCATCTTCCTCCATTTTTGACCCATAAAATTTTGAAGTTTCTATCCGACTTGAGCCAACAATTGAAAACCGAACTGAATTTTCTCATTAGTCACTTGATCAACCGGAACTTGAGGAGCTTGAGGAGGAGCTCCTTGATTAACATTGTTTCTTTCAAATCCACCAGTGAAAGCTCCTTGAGTAGTCATGTCCTGTAGACCACTGGGTAAAGATTAGAAGAAGGACCTTATAGAGTTAAACTCTATCACACGACTTAAGAGTGATGAAAGAAGTGGAATTTCCTAAACATCATGTAGCTTCTCATTCATAAATGTGGTGCGCTTCACACTCATGAACAAGACTCTACTAGATGTGGCTTATGAAACATAATCCTAGAATCATTCTAAACCTTGTTTTGTGATACCAAGTTTGTCACGACCCATCGCTTCCCCATTTCCCAATTTTTTCTCTCTCTTAGCGAATTTCTCTCTAATGTCTGCATAAGGCTACCGCCCAACGGCTAGTTCCCTAGCCTCAATGGCGAGTGAGCCGCCGGTGGTCCCTTTCAGACCGCCGAACCAGTCCTACCAGGAGCGCCTGGAACAGACTACAAAACCCATCCACAATCGCCCTCTAATTCAATCAGTAACTCTGTGAATTCGCGGATTAGTGAAGCGATGAACATCGCGATTTCGGAGAGGGAATTAGACGGGATTCGTAAAAATATTTCCACAGATCTTAATGATGTGCCTTATGAAAGGCTGGCTAATGGGGATGATTCTCCTAATCAAAAGCTATAACATACTACAAAATCAATTGATTCCATCATTCCAATCGTGAGATCTGAAGTTGCGATTTCTGGGCAAATCGCCAAAGAATCACCTGAACGCCGCCTTCAAATTCGAGCATCCTCCCAGCAAATTCGAGGTGATTTGCACAGTGGGGATGATTCTCCTAATCAAGAGCTACAACATACTACAAAATCAATTGATTCCATCAGCCCAATCGTGAGATCTGAAGTCGCCATTTCTGGGCAAATCGCCAAAGAATCACCTGAACGCCACCTTCAAATTCGAACATCCTCCCAGCAAATTCGAGGTGATTTGCACAGTGGGGATTACTCCCCTGATGAAGAGGTATATCTCACTGCAATCTCGAGTAAAATGGATGCTCGAATCGTCGGTGGTGAGGATTCCGGTGGTGGAGACGAACTAAACGAGGAGTTCATCGGCGACATGGTTCAAGGAAGCAATTCTACTGGTAAGCTGATTCATCTTACTAATATTTCCACTAATCTAACTCAAGAACAGGTACAAGAGGAAATTCCAGCAAGAAAGGGTAGAATTCAATCACAACAAGCACACAATCACCAGCCGGAAAATGCAGCACAAGGCAATGGTCATGATTCTAATCAAAATGGGACCTGCTCACACAACCATGAGGAATCGAACAACCAAAACCAATCTCCACAAGGGAAGAATGCAACAAACAGGGAAGAACAAGGCAATGAACAAGATCAAAGAACAAGAGAGGGTCAAAATGATCAACTAGATAGTACAAGGAAAAAAACTGTCGATGTAATTGATGTGGAGAGTTCTTCCCAATTCTCATTTGGAATTCAAGCTGCTGATACATATCCCAGCAAGGTGGTACAGCAGCAACCAGGTAAGGAAGTCAATTCGAGTTATGCTATTGATATTAACTAGGTGCAGGTACAACAGAGAAGCAAAACCAGGACACATGACAATGCTTCAAACGAAATTGAGACTCAATCAGGTAAATTCACTAATCTGAATCTTGAGTACACTGCTGCAATTCAGAGTAGTAGTAAAGATCATGTACATTTGTATGCAAAGGGGCAACAGGAAGATAGTATAATTGAGCAGGAACAGGTAAGGAGAGACATTCAGTCTCAGCAAAAGGATGAGTAATACCAAGGTAAGGAGACTGAAACACTAATGCAAACTCGCCCATATAAGCAATGAGAACATTCTAATCCTAATAGCTATCACAATGCCTTCCCAAAAATTTCCAATAACTTTGAGAAGTATGCTCCTCAGACCCACACAAGCCAGCACATCAATAATCCAAATCAATCCACTGATGAAACCACGCCAAACAACCCTCCACAAACCAAAAGGGACTAGAACAGTGAACCAGCCCCCTATACAGTGGTTCGAACCATGGCTGTGAGACTTAGGCATAATCAAGCTCAAAAAGAAAATCCCATTGACCTAGTACCTCCTAAAATCACATCCAAACAAGGACTACCTGCTATCATCTATGATATGGATGATTTTATGACAAAATTGGCTGTGGATTGCAAATATACTTTGATAGGTAAATTCAGTAGTACCATGCCAAAGATGGAACTTATCAGAAAGAGCTTCATTCTACAAACTCAACTGACTGGGGGGGCCAACATAGCTCACTACAATGCAAGACATGTATTTATTGACTTGGAAAATGAATTGGACTATAATATAGTTTGGACACAACAAAGAATGACTATTGAGGGGAAACTCATGAGGATACAGACCTGGACTCCTAACTTCACACCGGAGGAAGAAACACCTATTGTACCTATATGGATACTCCTCCTAGGTTTACCATGGCACTGCTTCAAAAAGGAGTTTATCACACCTCTATTATCTCCTATAGGCAAGGTTCTGTATCTTGACACAACTTCTATTAAGAGAACCAGAGCTAGCATGGCCAAGGTAAAAGTCCAGGTGGACCTAACTAAGGCTAGACCTAGGCATGTATGGATTGGACTGGATGAGGAGGACCTTACCATAGGAAGGTGGCAAACTATTGAATATGAAAGTATCCCTCCATATTGTGAATACTGCAAACACCAAGGGCACATGGTATATGAGTGCAACTTCAAAATAAGGGATGAGGAATTCAAAAAAAGGAAGGAGCTGGAGGCAGAAAAGAAAGACAAAAACAAAGGGGAGCAATTGAAAAAGGGCAATGACAACAACTAGGCCAAGGAAAAAGGAAAAGAAGAGGAGCATAACCAAAGAAACAATGAGGCTAGCATCCAAAGGCAAGCTGTACAGCAAAGGGAGGAAGAATGGCAAACACAAAAAAGGAAACACAACAGGCAACCGGAAGAAAGAGTCCAAATTTGGAGACCAACTTCACCACAAAAAAGGATGGCAATTCAGCAAACAAGTAAATCAAATAATCTTAACCATAACTCCTTTACTAATCTGAAAATGCAGGAAGCTCATAATGAAGAAAAGGAGGAACATACCAACAATGAAAGGGTGCAAGCACAGGAGACACAAAACAGGTCTGTAACAGGCCCTAACCAAACAACTCAAGTAGCACAAAATGGCAACAAGGAACATAGCAAGAGCACAGGTATTGACTCAATGCTCCCAATCCCCACACACCCTACTAATGTGTCTATTGAATGTAATGATGAAGTTGAAGGAGGGATGGATGGGGTAGTCAGGAGAAACATTCTAACATGCAGGAAGGGGTATCCAAAGGGGGGAATTTGACTCATGTTTTGCACGAGGGGGTACACACTGACCATAGCCCAGACCTTAGAGCCTCTGCAACCACTACTGAGCAACAACACAATACACAACAACATCAGAAACTACAGCAACAGACAGAAGTTGCAAAATGTACAAATGAACAACAGGGTAACATTACTGAAAGAGGGCAGAAGAAACATAATGTACAGGCCAGTGAAGTATCCGAGATTGACAAGTCCAAGCAACAGTCAGGCAAAGGGGAGAACCACAATCCAAGAGGGGCAGTTATGGCAAAAGATATAGGGTCCAAAGCTAGTACTAGCAAACAAGGGACCACCCCAAAGAGCAAAAATAAGCCTAGTAAAAAGAGGAGGGAAGCAGCTAAGAAAAAATTACATGCACAGCAAGGAAATGACCAAAACCTGCAGGAGGAACAGAATAATCAGGCGAGCAACTGTAAGAAGTTTATTATGGTGGATGATCTGCAGGGTATGGATATTACTCCACTGCAAACTCAGTAACTTACTCCCCCCCACAAGGATCCTCCAGACAGAGCTGCAGCATGCAAGATAAACTATGTGCCAGGTATTGATGAATATGAGGTGGAGAATTCTGAGGATGAGCTAGATATAGATAATCAATCCATACAAGATCAGGATGATGATGATGAGACTACTGAGCTGTTGATTAAAGCCTTTAGTCCTCATAATGCCAATGATCTAGAAGAGGAAATACATCAAGTAGCAAGTCAACAAGGATTATCACCTAGGGGACTTCACTATGACAAATTCCAAAATACCAAAGGGCAAAAATTAATTTCTGCCACTGCAGGCAGACCCAACACCAGGCTCTTTACTTCCAAATCCTCCCAATGATCAGTACTCTTATATGGAATGTAAGGGGGATTAACACCCAAGGGGTTATGGAAAGACTCAAAATGCTCCAGAAGATGCACCATATTTCACTTATAGCTATTCTGGAACCGTTCTCTGACAGTACTCATGTCCAAATATTTCGACACCAACTTGCTATGGATCATGCTATGAGCAACTGTAATGGTAAGATATGGTTATTTTGGAATTTAGATATTGACTGCAAAGTACTTGACGAGGATACACAACATATTACTTGTGAACTTACTCATAATGAGTTGCAAACTCAGTTCACTACCACATTTATCTATGCCAAGTGCAAGGATCTTCTTAGAAGACCTCTCTGGGACAGAATGCTACAGCAGGCTAATGATACAACCAACTCTCCCTGGTGTGCAGTAGGTGATTATAATGTTATCACTTCCATGGATGAGAGGCTTGGAGGGGTTCCCTACAACATGAGGAAGAGTTTGGAATTCATAGCCGTAATTGAAGCGTGTGGCTTGATGGACCTCGGCTTCAGTGGTCAGAAATTTACATGGTCTAACAAAAGGGGTATACACAGCAGGGTATGGAAAAGACTAGACAGGGCTATGGTAAATGACTCTTGGCTTGAGAAAATGCCTCAAACCACCATCACTCATCTCCCTTCTGTAGGTTCGGATCACTGTCCCTTATTGATGGAAATGATATCGAGAGAAGAGGACCACATCAAGTACTTTAAATTTCTCAACTGCTGGACAGACCAACCCAACTTCAGTGATATTGCTAAGGCTTGTTGGGACAGACCTCTAGAAGGGAATACCATGTGGAAGTTTCATCAGAAATTGTAAAGGTTATCCAACACCCTTAGCTCTTGGTCTAGGGGGGAATTTGGTGATATTTTCATTAAAGTCAAGGAGTATGAAGAGAAGGTCAGAGCTGCTGAGGAAAATCTCATTCATACACACAATGAGATCAACAGGACAGACCTTCATAAACTTAATGCAGAGTACATCAGATTTCTGAAAATGGAGGATTCCATTTTGAAACAAAAAACTCAATTACATTGGTTTAAAGAAGGTGATGCAAACACAAAATATTTCCATTCACTGATAAGGGGAAGGAGAAGAAGACTGTTTATTCATACCATTATCGGAGAGGATGGAGAAAGGATACAGGGAGATGACAATATTGCGGAGGCTGCTTGTGACCACTTCCAAAATATCTTTACAGGAGTGGATAAGGTTATCAATGAAGATGTCATCAATTGTATTCCCAGAATGGTCAGTCAAGAGCATAATAATACCCTTACTGCCATGCCTAACCTGGAAGAATTGAAGGAAGTGGTTTTCTCCATGAATCCTAATTCTGCAGCTGGCCCGGATGGGATGAATGGTTTATTCTTTCAGAAATGTTGGCATATTATCAAACATGATCTTCTTGGTGTCATTCATGCTTTCTTTTGTGGCCAAATGATTCCAAAATATTTTTCTCACTCTTGTATAGTTCTCCTTCCTAAAGTGAGCAATCCCAACAAGCTAACAGAGTTCAGACCCATCAGTCTAAGTAACTTCACTAGTAAGATCATTTCTAAATTAGTGAGTTCTAGACTTGGTCCTATTCTACCTAACTTGATTTCTCTCAATCAGTCTGGGTTCGTCAAAGGGAAAAGTATATCAGAAAACATTATACTGGCTCAAGAGATCATTCATCAGATCAGGAAACCAAATATTGGTAGCAATGTCATTATTAAACTGGACATGGCAAAAGCGTATGATAGGGTCTCTTGGTCGTATATATGCTTGGTGTTGAGAAAAATGGGATTTCATGAAATATTTATTGATATGGTTTGGAGGATCATGGCCAACAATTGGTACTCTATTATTGTCAATGGCAAAAGACATGGTTTCTTCCACTCCACCAGAGGTTTGAAGCAAGGCGATCCTCTATCTCCTGCCCTATTTATTTTAGGTGCAGAGGTCCTTTCTAGATCCCTGAACAGACTTGATAGTAATCCTGACTATCATGGTTTCGTGATGGAACCCAGAGGCCCTCAAGTTAATCACTTAAGTTTCGCGGATGATATTATTCTCTTCACTTCGGGGAGACAAAAAACTCTGAAACTTATTATGCAAACCTTGAACTTATATGAGGAGACCTCTGGCCAACTTGTTAACACTGATAAAAGTCATTTTATGCTCCATCCTAATGCCTTCAACAGCACCAGAGACAGAATCAAAAGAATCACTGGCTTCAGAAAAAAGGAGGGCCCTATCACTTACCTTGGCTGTCCCCTATTTGTTGGTAGACCTAGGATTATTTACTTTTCTGATCTTATTAACAAAGTGCTTTGCAGGATCACAGGTTGGCACACTAAATTGTTAAGCTATGGTGGTAGAGCAATTCTAGTCAAGCATGTGTTGCAATCTCTACCTATTCACCTGCTAGCAGCAATAACCCCCCCTAGTACTGTCCTAAAACAGACCCAGAGCATCATGGCAGACTTCTTTTGGGGATGGAGGAATGAGAAGAAAAAATACCATTGGGCTTCGTGGAAAAATTTAAGCTTTCCTTATGATGAGGGGGTGTAGGGATGAGGAATCTTATGGAGGTGTGCAAGTCCTTTCAGTACAAATAGTGGTGGATTTTCAGATCCAAACATACCCTTTGGGGAGATTTTTTGAAAGCCAAGTATTGTCAAAGGTCTAATCCTATTAGTAAAAAATGGGATACAGGAGAGTCATTGACATGGAAACACATGATGCACAACAAACATAAAATTGAGGAGCATATTCAGTGGAAACTAAACTCAGGCAATTGTTCCTTTTGGTGGGACAATTGGCTGGGAGTGGGACCTCTGGCGTACCAGTCCACTGGCAGTAACAGGTTCAACCAGATCACTGTAGCAGAATTTTGGCTCGAGGGACAATGGAACCTGAACATGCCCCTAACAGCCAGCTTGCCAACATCCTAGCCACAGAACTCCACATCCAGCAGGGCATCCCAGACCAAGCTGTTTGGCAACTTCAGCTGCTCATCTGCATGAAATGTGCTCAGGGAGAAGAGGAACAAGACTAATTTCAACTCCCTCATTTGGCATAAGAGTATTCCTTTTAAAAGTTCTTTTCTTTTGTGGAGAGCTTTACGTGGTAAACTTCCTACTAACGAAAAACTAACAAGCTTTGGCAATGAAGCTGCAAACTATTTTTGTTGTTGTAACAGGCCAGGTTTAGACACTATAGAGCACACCTTCAATAATGGACATTTTGCTACCAACGTGTGGAAGAGCTTTGCTGCACCAGCGGGAATCATCACAGATCACAGCTCCTTACCCCAACTCATCATGCAATGGTGGTCAGTTAAGTCCAGCAACGAAGCACACAGGCTGCTATTACAAGCTACACCAATTTTCATTTGCTGGAATCTCTGGAAAAATAGATGTGCTAGCAAACATGGAGGGAAACAAACAAACATTAGTAGGGTCAAATATGCAATCTACAAGGACAATTACAAATTAATGACGATATGTTTTCCTCATATCAAATGGCCTTCACGATGGGGGGATCTGATTCAGCTGGGGAAAAATGCATTCATGACACAAAAGTAACCGTTGTTAAGTGGATCAAACCTCCAGAGGACTGGGTTAAAATTAACACTGATGGCAGCGCCTTAGGGAATCCCGACAGAATTGGAGCTGGAGGCATCATACGAGACCAATCTGGAGAAATGTTGCTAGCATTTGCAACTCCTTTGGGGGAAGGTTCTAATAACCAAGCAGAGGTGGCAGCAACTCTATTTGGGATGACCTGGTCACTAGAGCTAGGATACAGGAACGTCATTTTGGAGGTGGACTCACAACTCTTGGTAGATTGTATAGAGAACAAAACCAACCCCCATTGGAGCATTAACACACAACTCCTGAAGCTGAAGGCTCTTACAAGACAAACACATGAGTTCAAATGCAAGCACATCTTTCGAGAAGCAAATTTTGTGGCTGACTCTCTTTAAAAGTATAGCCACAAAATTACTAGTCCACAGATATACTTCAGCATACACCAATTACCAAAGGAAACTAGAGCCTATTATCAATTAGATATACTTGAAATGGCAAATTTCCGAAGAAGAAAGATCAAGAAGATCAAAGAACCCCCTTGAGAAGTACTTACCTTCTCAACCTTACTATAGTCCTACAACTATAGCTCTTCTTCATAGGCATAGTTTTTTAATTTTATTATTGTAAAGGGAGAGTCTCCCTTAGTTATGTTTTCCTAGAATCTTTGTATTGAGAGGAGTCCTCTCCTTAGGTGCATAGATCTAGGTTTCTCCTTTATAGTATGGGAATGAGTTGACTAACCATAGTAGGTAGGTCGACTTATGACCCACCATAGGACCGGAGGTTAGGTTTATGTCCCCCTCCTTGTATATTTTTTTGAGCTCTTTTGAGCTTTTAGTTATGTTAAGGCCTGGGGGTGTTGCTAAGCCCCTGACCCCCCCAAGGGTCGTTCTAATTAAAAAAAAAAAAGTTTATCACGACCCAGGGGTACCCCTTAGATGTAACATGGCGTGTAGAACCCCGAAGGACTCCATACAAGCGACTTAGCATATCATAACATAAGAAATATAACAATAAGAGTAAAAAACACATTTCAAGTCCAACTTTATAATTTTCATAAAAGACAAAAGCAGAAATCTATACTCTAAGTCTCAACGTAGCCATCTATTACAATATTCGACATGAGAAAAGGGACACGACCCATACAACATAGTCCAAAAAGGAAATACTAGAAATGAAACTTCAAAGAGATAACATCAATCTTTATATCAAGAGGACTCACCAACAAGCTAGGATAAGTGAAAAAAATCCAAGCTTTAGCCACAATGAGGATCACCTTGAGAACCGGACCCTACACTTGGGAAAAGTATAGGAAAGTAGGCGAGAGTACAACTATGCACTAAGTATGATAGCCATGCATACAAACATTGAAAACATGCTAAAAAGGACATTTTAGTTGAAAACATGCACTTTACCAAGTTTAAGAATCATCATGAAGATTAGTGTAAAAGCATAAGTCAGAAGCATATTCAACATAGTCATGATCATCATAAAAGCCTTTGAGAACTCATACACAAAGCTTATTGAGTAACCCTAGTTCATAACTCATAATCTTATTTATAAAAAGAACTCATCATAACAACCTTAAAGGTTACTTGTGCAATGCATGAATAAGACCCCATAAATGTCATCCATGCTAAGTAATACTTTTTAGGCCATCATTCATATTCATCATCTGTAAGTTCAAGTTAGCATTATCTTGGAACTTTTGAACACCTATGAGATACTTTCTTTAAGCATGCCTTAGTTCATGATTACTTTAAACACTTCGGAATGCCTATTTAAGCAAGCCTAATTTCATTATTAAACTTCTTATTCTTGTGGGAAATAAGCCTTAGCCGACATGATACAATGTGAGCCTTAACATGGAATCCAGTGACTCCCACACTGAAAAAGGTTGGTCTACTTGCCTAAGGTAGAACCGGTAACTTTTAGCTTAGGTGGATCCACTAGCTAATATCCTACATGGGCACGTAGTTTATGGGATAAGGAGATTGTTATTGGAAACCCGACCTTTCTATGGGAGAGCTTCCATCTCAACAGGTTACTTCTAGAAAACCGACCTTACTACGGGAGAGCTTCTACCTCACCCAATATCCACTCGGTGCTAAGCATTAAATTACCACAAAGTAGTTTATTCTCTATTAACATTATTACTCATGAAAGGGTGCCCTTGGCCTACCGATTCAAGTTAGATCATTAAATAGGTCTTTTTAGTTACACATGAAAGGGTGCAGATGGCCTACCGATCCAAGATACATCATTATGTGAGTAAACCTTTCACATCAAGTTCATTATGAGTTCATGAGAATAACCTTGCAATCTCAACAACTACATCATAATCATAAACACTTCACTCTCAAGTGTTCTTAAAGCATATACATAAATCTCATAATCATGCATAATTTCTCATATCTTACCCTTCAAGGATCATAGATCATATACAATCAACACATCTAGAATTCACTACATTAGACATGGATATAATCATAATTCAAGTAGTTCAATTACTACATGCATAATTCTATAGTATTCTCCTTGCATCAATCAATACCTACACTTTGAGATCATAATTGGAAAAATAGGGCAATTTATGGATTCTTGGGGAATTCAACATAAAACCATGTAAAATCATCAATTTATCCATAATAAAACATAATTCAATCATTATAAACAAATTTGAAAGGAATCGATGAGAGTGAAGTCAAACCCTAACTTTTGGAGAATATCTAGTGAATTTGAAGAGACTCCATGGATGGCTTCTATCCATGGATGAAGAGTTACCATACCTTTGCTATAAATCCCCACGAAATTGAGTATAAAAACCTTTCTCCTTGAAACCCTAGGCCCCAACTTCCTTCTTCTTCTTCCTTGAGTTCTAGAGAGAGGATTTTTGGAGAGGATGTAGTGTTTTGGGAATTTAGAAATAATGAGATGAATGACTTAATTTAGGGGTATCAAATACTTATAGAGGTGGTTTAATTAGAATAAAATGACGTCACTTAATATTAATTAAAAATAGAAAACCCCAAAGTGCCCTTAACTTAACCCAAAAAAAAGAGCTTCCAGGCCCCATCCACGATCTACCAGTGACGGACCGGGATTGGACCCACGACTCATGATGGTGAAGCGTGGGTTGGGTTCAGAGACTTAGTTTCAAGTCCTTGACGTACGACCCTCTCACCCATGTGCGTGGATGGACCTATGGGGTGTAGGTCCCCTTCGTGGGTCACTGTCCAGGCAAATTGTAGGGTCTTCATCAAGGACCCATGGTTGGTCCTTGGGGGTCGTACCTTGATGTTCTAACATGAAACCCTTTATTCTTAGGTACGAGGAGTTACATTCAAGACTCTAACCCTCACGTTAAGCTCTAGTTTAGCCTTCTGGTTCCCGGGGTGTTACACCAACTCGGTGCTAAGCCTACTCCCAACTAGAAATGTATATGACACAAAATAACTGAAATACTGGATAGTTCAATGTTCTAACATGCAAATTTGAGAATGCAACATTTAGGAACTAACAATGTAACATTCGATAAATGGAGCAAGTTTATATGTTTAACTGACCTAGCAAGTGTAATTCATAAACTAAAAGAATCTACACAACTAGGGTTCTGAATTTCATGCAAGGAACTAAGCAAACTTTCCAAGAAAACATGATAATTTGATTACAAATACTACAACAGCTAAATCACAATAATTATCCAAGGATTTTGAAACCCTAGGTGTAAGTAAGATATGGGAAATCAAGAATCTGACTGAATTCTAGGAACCTAGTTGAAGAAAGGAATCCACTAGTGAAATCCCACATACCTGGTGACAAAATCTACGGAGAGATCCTTCGATTTCGAGGCTGGAATTGAAGCAAACCTGCTGCGTGTTCTTGAGAAAAACTAGCGCATGTTTCTCTTCTCTTCCTTATAATTTTTGGTGATTTTGGAGAATAAAAGTTAGGTAGGTTCTGACTAGATTATTAGGCTTAAACTGAGTAAAACGACGTAGTTTAGGTGTAAAATGACGTAGTTTAATTTCCCAACGCATAGGGGAAAGGACCAAAATGACACTGACTTAAAAGATGTCGGAGCCATCGACGGACCTGATCGACGTACTGTGGACTAACCGATGGTCCGTCCTGGCAGGGCGTCGTTTGGCTTGAGAGACTAGATTCTAAGGGTCACGATCCACAGACATGGACCACGGACCGTGGTCCCACCTACGGTAAATAGGTTTGGCCGTGGTTTATGATTTTTCTGGGAATTCTGAGTGGCCAACCACGGACCCTACCTATGATCTGTGGTCCAAACCACGTGCCGTGGTTTGGCTTCTGTCAGTGGAACCTATATTTTCTGAAAATCTGCTATTTCGTCTTTGTCAAATCTAGGGTGTTACATTATCTCCCCCTTGGGAACATTCGTCCTCGAATGAAGTCTAAACTAGCTGAGTATAGAGGGAAGGAGCTGCAATCCCTACCACTAAGTACTAGAAGCTGAAATGCAAGAACAACCGAATGAACAAGCTACTAAGACTGGTTTTTACGCAAGAGTAAACTGAGAGACTGGAGAGGAACTATTACCTCAAGATGAAATGGAATCGCAAGGAAAAAGGTGAGGATACTTGGCCTTCATGACTGCTTCTGCTTCCCAAGTAGCTCCCTCTACGGAGTGACTCCTCCACAAAACCTTCACTGAAACAACTTCTTTATTTCTCAACCTACGAACTTGACGGTCAAGAATTTCAATTGGTACATCCTCATAAGTGAGACTATCCTTCAAAACCACACTCTCTAATGGTAATATCGATGTTGGATCACCTACACACTTTTTCAACAAGGAAATGTGAAAGACTGGATGAACCACTGCTAGTTCTGCTGGCAGCTCTAACTCATAAGCCACATTGCTAACCCTTTTCAAGATTCTGTAAGGACCTACATGTAATATCCCGTAACTTAAAATACATTTGAGACTCGTAAACACCAATGCATAGATGTGATATCGGGAGAGATATATCATTGAAAATGGTTAAGCATACCATGTAACCCTTATATTTAGTCATTTGAAGGGTTAAACCAAAGTTTTTGGTCAAAGAGACCATTAAAGAAAATAGTAAAGTTTAAAAGGTCATTGTGGAGGAATACTACAAATGATCTCATTTATCATCTGACTTTGAACGAGCATATATCCTAATATATAACGAGTTAGAGGGCCTACTACCTAACCAATTGAAGGTATTTGAGTCTAGTTTCTAGCAAAACAAACCTCTCGTTAAAACAGTATCAGAGTAAAAAGTTATGTTGATTCTACAACAGACGCTCGCACTGCCCAATCACGGCGGGACATGTGGCACTTTAGAGAAAGTCGGCCAAACTTCTTGTTTTTATATTAGAAGTTTTGGGGATTATACTTTATCATATACTCAAGAACGTGTAAGGACTGGTTTCAACTTATTTCTTCAAGTTTTTCTCATCTTCAATCCACCAAAGCTTAAGGTAAGTTGGTTTCTTCAAGAATCAAGTGTCTTCCTCTCCATAAACCTATAGATATACTTAGCTAAATGTTTTCTTGAAGGAAAAAGTATTGTTCTTGGAGAATAAAGAAGGGAAGGGGTTGCTTTTCTTTGATATATAGGTATGAATCATCTTCTATCTTCATAAATAGTATTCCAAGGATGCTTTAAGTATAATTTGTGGGTAGGACTCACGGGACGGTGATAGGAAGCCGTGAGTCCATGTTTTACCCATTGTATTTGATGTTTTGGTGAGGAGGGAGTTTGTAGAAGGTTGTGTTGGCTGTTGTTTTGACCAAATGAGGGGTCAATGGTATTGTATTGGGGAAGTAAGCTGGTTACATTAAAATGGAAGGCGAGGTATAGAGAATGCGACTATTATAGTTCTTGAAACTTTGTCGCTCACCAAGTGTTTGATGAAATTCCTAAGTCGCTAGGAATATGTTGTAGCTGGTTATATGAGCTCCTATTATTTTAATTTAGGGCATTAGTTCTCTACCAACTTAAACTATGAGTTATAAAGGAAATTGACATCGTTAACAAAGAACCCGTGGGATGCTGTTCAGAGGCCATGAGTTGTACTTTTTATGTTAAGTGTGGATGATCAAGGGGGTTAGTTCTTTATGGTTAAATGATTGAGGAGTAATACTGAACATGTAAACAAGTCATAAGCCTACTTGGAAAGTAGAGAAAGA
>NW_006239137.1:620888-687814 GCF_000226075.1 Solanum tuberosum | reverse complement strand
TTTTTGGCATTGTTGTGACTCTTGATTAGTTTCTTATACTATCCTTTTATGATTTTATATTATAGATAAAGTTTTCAGAAAAGAAGTTTGACGACGTAAGATAGTAAGTCCCGAATTAAGGTATGTAAAGCTAAAACCTCTTTTGCCCTTAAGGCACGACCTAAACTCGCATGCTCTTCCGATAAATTTCACTATAGATTCTATGATACTTGAAAGAAAGTTATCCTTATTTATAAACCCTCTCATGTTGAGTCCTAAACCTATAGAGTTATAGTACTCTTCAAGGAAGCAATATGTTTCACACAACTACATTTGTCTACAGTTGGAACTCTTATATGTTAGCAGTGTACATGTGGCATAAATTTAAAGAAAGCAACCAGCCACAGACTGTTCGTAAGTGCATAGGTCACAAGATATATGATTCTCAAGCTAAAGAATGTAATCACGAATTGTATCACGAGCTATGTGATTAATGAATTAATTATTATAAATAATTGCAAGCAGTTGAGATTATAGACTACTTTGTAGCGTAGGGTGGGTATATTTATGGTTACTACGTGCGACACTACTCTGTGCACAGAATTCAGATATAGTCAGCTGGAATTTCCCGTCGTGGATTCACCTGACTGACACAGGCCTGCGGGCAGACCATACAAGAGCCCTGGGGGGCTTACCTTGATAGACCTCGTTACCAAACTATGAGATTTCACGCGTGGTCATGACAGTGGGCTACAGATGCCATACAGGGTTCACTAATCACTGTCAGTAGGCCATCATGTGATTCCCTGACAGTTAGCTTTACAAAGAGCAAAGAACCGATATAATGAAGTAAAGATATCACTTAGGCAAATTATAGGGATTATATATATAAATGACTAAGACATGAAACGTTCGATGAGGACCCTTGAGGTTGGTCACAATTCCAGTTACGGATTATGTCTCCTGCATACACATGCTCAAATTTGCCTATCATGATATTTAATGTCTACTTGTTATTCAGTTCTTTACATACCAGTACATGTTTTGTATGTACTGACGTCCCTATTATTTTGGCATTTCATTTGTATCACTACAGGCTCAATGTGCTCAGGACAACAAGCATTTTCAGTAGACTAGAGACTTCCAGTTTAGCAATTGGTAAGCTCCACCTCTACCTGGAGTTATCAAATATTTAGAGCCTGTATTTTGCTACATATGAACATATATCAGAAGGGGTATGTCGGGGACCTGTCCCGACTAGTTATCAGATTCTCAGAGGCATACTCTTTAGAGGCTTCATAGACTTAGTCTTGTTTCCATTGTAAAGTAGCCCAACGAGCCCTTTTGTTATCTATGTTTTAGTATGTGTCTTCATATAGGTTCCGCTGCTTATGAATCTTCAGCTTTGGCATGAGATTAGTAAGATATTTAGGAGGTGCTTGTGTATATCCTTGATGTCTGCCCCTTTCTAGTTAGGGGTGTGACACTACATATCTGGGATTGAGCTTTCCTTTTTTGCCAAATCTCATCACCCTTTCGTAGGTGACACTTTCAGGAAAACCCAATCATTGATTTCAAACTCTAAGTCCCTTTTCCTCACATCTGCATATGACTTATGACGAGTCTGAGCTATCTTTAGTCTATCTCTGATGAGCTGAATGTTTTCCATAGCCTCATAAATCGAATCTGGCCCTATCAAGGCTGCTTCACCTACTTCAAACCAACCAATTGGAGCCCTGCATCTATGCCCATATAGTGCCTCATACGGGGCCATATGAATACTGGAATGAAAGCTATTATAATAGGCGAACTCTATGAGAGGTAGGTGATCATCCCAACTACCTTGAAATCGATCACGCAAGATCTCAACATGTCCTCTAAGGTCTGAATGGTACGCTCTGCCTGACCATCCGTTTGTGGGTGAAATGCTGTACTGAGAATTACCTGGGTACCAAGACCTTTCTGAAATGATTTCCAGAAATGAGAAGTAAACTGAGGACCTCTATCTGAGATGATAGACAAGGGAACTCCATGCAACCTAACTATCTCATTGATGTAGAGTTTGGCGTAGTCCTACGCCGAATCTGTAGTCTTGACAGCCAAGAAGTGAGCGGACTTAGTAACTCTGTCCACTATCACCCCAATGGAGTCATGTTGTCTGCGAGTACGAGGTAAACCCATAATGAAGTCCATGTTTATCACTTCTGACTTCCATGCAAGAATGTTAATCTCTTGACTCATACCTCCTGGTTTATGATGTTCTACCTTAGCCTGTTGACAATTAGGACACTTAGCCACAAAGTTTGCGCTATGTCCCTTTTCATGCCGCTCCACCAAAAGACTTCCAGTAGGTCACTGTACATCTTAGTGGCACCTGGATGAATGGAATACCTGGAGTTATGAGCTTCTGTGAGGATCTGCTTCCTCAACTCACCCACATTAGGAACACATAGGCAACCCTGGTAACGAAGCACACCATCTCCCCCTTTGGAGAAAACCTCAACTTTATGCTGATGAACTGCCCCCTTCAACTGAAGTAATATAGGGTCACTATCTTGTTTTTCCTTAACCTCCGCTACCAATGAAGATTCTGATCCATTCTGAACTGTCACCCCACTATCTAATGTGTCCGTAAGACAAACCTCATAAGCGAGCTAGCATGTGAACATATTTTGCTAACCATTTCCTTTCTTCCTCAACATGTGCTACACTGCCCATAGGCAACCTACTGAGAGCATCAGCCGCTATGTTGGACTTACAATGATGGTAAAGCACATTCATGTCATAGTCCTTGAGGAATTCAAGCCATGTCATAGTCCTTGAGAAATTCAAGCCATATCCCTGACGAAGATTCAACTCTTTCTGGGTGAACACATACTAGAGGCTCTTATGATCTGTGAATACATCAACATGAACACCATACAAGTAGTGTCTCCAAATCTTTAGGGCAAATACTACGGCTGCAAGCTTGAGGTCATGAGTCGGGTAGTTCTTCTCATGAACCTTAAGTTATCGATAAGCATAAGCTATGACCTTACCTCGCTGTATCAACACACAACCTAGGCCGACCTTGGATGCATCATAATAAATTACATAACCATCTGAACCATCTGGTAGAGTCAAGATCGGAGCTGTGGTCAACATAGTCTTCAGTTTTGAGAAACTTTTCTCACACTCATATTGTCACGATCCGAGTCTAGTCCCCGAATGTGACACGGCGTATTCGACCCCGAAGGGATCTTATACAAGCCTCATAACATTCATTCATCGCATAAATAATAGAAATAGTACGAAATTAAAACTTTTCTTTAGTAAAAAGATGCGATTTAAAACATTCATTAAACAATCTTTCAAAAAGACACAGCGGAAGACTAAGTCTCACATGACCATCTTAGACACAATCTCAAACATACTAGGGACACGACCCTATACAATCGAAAACTACTAAAAGTCTATTACATGAACAAAAAGGAAACATAAGGGTACTCGTCCTCGAATCCATGAGGACATACCAAGACTTGGAGGAAAAATCTATCCAAGCACTTCAATCTAGCTAGGAACGATCACTTGCCGAAACCTACACTTGTAGTAAAAATAAGAAATTATGGGTTAGCACACAAAAATGTACTAAGTATGATGACCATGCAGAAACATGCTTTAAAAGGGACATTTTGTTGAAAGTCATGCTAGTATGCCATTTTTGATAAAACTTCATGAGTACAATTATAAGAGGCATAATACAAGTCACAACCAACATATAAGACATTATCCACATTATAGACATGTTCAACGTATAAACCCAATACCTTTACCTTTTCACCTTCACCCCAAGAAACCCTCAAGCAACACTTTGTGCAATGTATGGATAGCGTCCCATACCACTATCCACACCTAAGCATCACCCTAAGGTCACCAAAAAAGTGAACTCACCATTAATCATGCTTCATATTACAAGTAATCATGCTCCACTAATACCAACATACAACACATAAGAACATGAGTCAAGTAAGTCATTTCATCATCTTAGGACCTATATCTAAAGTTACCCTAAGATACACCTAAGTAAAACATGAAGTGGCAGCCCATACTACCTCTTCATACACACTTAGGTGTTCCTCAAGGCTACAATAAATAAGAACCTTTACAATTCAACACAACATGCTAAGTAGCTCATTTCATCAATATAAGCTACTCATTCATCATTTTATTTAGACAATAAGTCAACAATCTTCATTAGATTCATTTAGGACACCTTCATACATTAAGAGGACTTTCACACATTTAGTCATAGGACTTAGAGAACTCACTATAGCACCTTCAAAGCCTTCTCGTGCACTGTATAGATATCATCTCATACTACTACTTACACTTTGTAGTACCTATCAAGTAACTAGAGTGCACATCTCACATGATGGGAATAAGCGTTTAACCGACATAGACCATGCAAGCTAGACATGGAATCTGGTGTCATATATCCCCACACCATAAAGAGGTGTTCCACTTGCCTAAGGTAGAACGATAACATTAGCTTGGATGAATCCTTAGCTTGGATGAAATCCGCTGGCTAATATCCTATGTGGGCACATAGTTATGGGATAGGAAGATGTTCATTGGAACTTTAGCCTAACATTGGGAGAGTTTCCATCTAACCATATCCACTCGGTGCTTAACCTACATTCCCATAGATTATTTCATTCATATTAAATTAGTGTATTAGGGAGGAACGCCATAGGCCTATCGACCCATCATACATCATTACCAAGGAAGGAATGCTATAAGCCTATCGATCCGTGGTACATTCAAGGATAGCTCTAGGGTCCATATGAAAGGAATGATATAAGCCTATCAATTCATGGTCCCTCATTACAGTCTTATACTCATGAAAGGAATGCCACTAGCCTATCGATTCATGGTACATTGACTCATTAAGAAAGGAATGCCACTAGCCTATCGATTCTAGAGTCTTCATTACATTAGATCATTTATGAAAATAATGCATAAAGCCTATCAATTCATTGCCATCAAGTCAAGACACATTCATCACTTATATATGAAAGGAATGCCATGGCCTATCGATTCATATTTATCAAGTCAAGACACATTCATTATTCTAGAAAAGGATGCATGAGCCTACTAATTCTAGATTCAACAACTACAATATAGAAACCCTTCACATTCATCATTATCACTCATGAGTGTCAAATTGAGAAATAGCCTTTCAATACTAACACAAATACATTGAATACATATTCATCATTCTATCATTGAATCATATGTAAGTCCTTCACATTATACAATCATATACACAACCTCATGACAATACTTCAATTCCTCATATAATACCTTCAAGGCCATGATCACAATGTACATATAAGTAACCACCTCCACCTTTCAAGTGGATCAATATGCAATGTAATGTAAACACCTCCACCTTTCAAGTGGATCAATATGCAATGACACCTTTCAAGTGGATAATTATACAAAGTAAATAGACACCTCCACCTTTCAAGTGGATCAATATGCAATGTACTTACATGAGAATTAGGTCACAACTTACCCTTTTCAAAGCCATGAATTACAATTCCTCAATCCTCCAACAATTCACCATAGATAGGCATAGATAACAATAGAATTCAACAATATAATTCAATCTAACCATAATTCCATCAACATTCAATCATAATCATAAAACCCACTTCATAAGCCAAATTTAGGAATTTAGAGAAATCACGGGTTCAAAGAGTTTTTCATCTTAAAACATCAATTAAACATTAATGTAATCGTACTTTATCATTTGAAATCTTTTGATGCAAGAACCCATGAGTTTGAGTGAAATCTAGGTTTTTGGTGAAACTTGAAAGCCTTGAAAACATCTTTGAGATTGAATCTAGAGTGAAAGATAACCCTAGATGAAGGATCACCATACCTTTTCTAAGATTCCATAAGAAATTTGATGAAGAAATCACCTTCAATCCAAACCCTAGCTCCAAGTTCTTGACCTTCTTCAATGGAGGATTGTAGAGAGAGAAATATTTGAGAGGAGGTGGGTTTCCTTTTAATTATAATTGGAGTGACTTAAATGGAAAAATTTAGGTCTAAAAGGGTTTTATAGTTGCTAGGAAAGACATAGAATAATAGGGACTCAACTTAGGAAAAGAATTAAAGACCCACAAAGTTTAAACTTAAAAGTTTTCACTAAACCCGTCTAAGCTCGCCCTTTGAACCCCTTGGCTCGCCTAGGGCACTAGGCGACTCGCCTAATGGCCCTTGGTTCGCCCATTTCGATAGTGCTTCACTATTTTGGGCATAACTTTTTACTTCGAGATCAGAATTGGGCAAACTCGAAGGCGTTGGAAAGAGGACTCAGAGACCTTTAATTGGATAGGTAATGTCCCACCTAACTCGTTTTGAGCTAAGAGATATCATCATTTGAAGTTGACTCTACAAGTTGTAACTTAAAAATCTTCCCCTTATCCGTCTGAGCTCCCCCTTTGGACACTTGGGCTCGCCAAGTGCACTCTTGGCTCACCCTTTGTTCCAGTGGGCTCACTCAAAGGCTGGTCATTGGGCGATGGAGAGGGAGAAGGGCGACACGCTAACCAGCTTGGCGAGCTCCCCTTTAGCTCGCCTTTTGGTCCAGTAGCTAGGACAAATGAGCAGTCCACTAGGCGACCATAGGGGCATAAGGGAGACTCGCCAACCCCTTAGGAGATCTAGCAGCCCCATCGCCAAACAATCCTTCCAAGGACAAGGCTTCTTTCACCCTAACTTGCTAGCCTTGACTCTTGCTTGCACCCTAGACTACTACCTAACTTCATTTAAGTTCTAAAACAGCATAAACATCAACCTAAGTTCACACTAACCCAAACGTCAAGGCTCTAGTTCATCCTATCATTTTCTGAGTCGTTACATATATGACCAGTGGAATTTTACCTTTTTGTGAGTCAACTTAGTCAGTGGAGAAGCTATGGATGAAAATCCTTCAACAAATCTTCGGTAATACCCGACCAAACACAAGAAACTTCTGATATCTGTTGGAGAGGTTGGTTTGGGCCAATGCTGCACTGTCTCAATTTTTTGAGAATCCACTCGGATTCTTTCACTGGATACTACATGACCAAGGAAAGCATTAGACAGTAGCCATAATTCACATTTGCTGAACTTAGCAAATAACTGGTGATTTTTGAGAGTCTGCAGAACAACTCTCAGGTGATTCACATGCTCCTCCTCACTCCAAGAATAAATGAAGATATCATCGATAAAGACAATAACGAACAAGTCCAAATACTGTTTGAACACCCTGTTCATTAAGTCCGTGAAAGCTGCAGGAGCATTTGGTAGTCCAAAAGACATCACTACAAATTCAAAGTGACCATACCGAGTTCTGAAAACTGTCTTTGGAATTTTACTATCTCTGAATCTGAGCTGATGATAGTCGGATTTGAGGTCTATATTAGAAAAGTAACTAGCACCCTGAAGTTGATCGAACAGGTCATCAATCTTGGGGATGGGATACTTATTCTTGATGGTGACTTTGTTAAACTGACGATAGTTAATGCATATCCTGAGGGAACCATCTTTATTTTTCACGAACAACACTGGAGCACCCAATGGAGAGATACTAGGTTTGATGAAGCCCTTATCTAGATGGTCTTTCAACTGCTCTTTTAATTCCTTTAGCTCGGCTGGAGCCATTTTGTAAGGAGGAATCGAAATGGGTTGGGTATCTGGGAGGAGATCTATTCCAAAGTCGATTTCCCTTTTGGGAGAAACTCCGTGAACATCATCTGGAAACACTTCTGGAAACTCATTTACTATTGGGACTGACTCAAGAGTTGGGGTTCCGGAGTTTGAATCCTTAACCTAAACAAGATGGTAGATATACCCCTTGGAAATTATCTTTCTGGCCTTAAGGTTAGAAATTAGTTGACACATAGGCACTGAGCTACTACCCTTCCATTCTAAGACTGGCTCGTTTGGGAACTGAAACGGAATGATCCTGAGAAGGGTTCTGAAAGAATTTCTCGACTGACACCGAAGTTTACTACTATATAAAGAGTTACAAAAGACAATGTATCCCCTGGATCTAACAATGCATAGACATTTAAATAAAAGACTCGTAACATACCACTGACCACATCAGGAGAATCTCCCTAATCCTACCGAGCCTGGAGAGCATACAACTTGGTCTAGCGCTGACAGCCACCTGTACAAGATGAAGCACCCTGCTGAGTTGGGCGACCTGCTGCTGCTGTTGGAGCTGTAGACTGAGCCTTATTGTTGTTATCTCCTTGCCCCTACCTGGAAAAAGGGCAATCCTTCAACCTATGGCCAGATTGACCATACTCAAAGCACCCTTTCTTGCCTACAAGACACTCACCCTGATGGTTCTTACCACACTTTGGACAAGTTGGGAAAGTCCTGTTACCCGAAGCACTCCCCCGAGACTTAGAGCTTGATGCCCTACCTTTCTGATCATGTCGAAACCTGAGGGATGGAACACTAGCTGATGAAGGTGCTAGGGTTATAGACCTCTGCTAAAACTGTGAGCGGTTCCCACCAACCGATTTCTGCTGAGAGTATTTATAATTCCTTGTTCTTGCCTTCTTGTTGTCCTTAGCCATTTTCCTAAGCTTATCTCCCTTAACCTGCTGAGCATGAGTCATAAGCCCAGAGATATTCATATCCTCTAACAGCATAGTATTCCTATACTCTGTCTTCCCCAAGTTGGATACCCCAAACAGAAACTTACTCATTTATGCCCTTGGATTGGCAACTTTATGTGGAGCATACTTGGAGAGCTGGGTGAGCTTCAGTCCATAGTCTTAGAGTAATATGTTACCCTGCTTCAAATTCATAAACTCTTGTGCCTTAGCTTCTCTCCACTCCATTGGGAAGAACCTGTCCAGAAAAGCTCCAATAAAACACTCCCAAGTCACAGGAGCTACATCCGCACCCCTTTTTTCTTTCCACTTAGTGAACCAAATGTGAGCTATATCCTTAAGCTGGTAGGATGCCAACTCCACTCTATCATTACCAATCACTTGCATCACTCCAAAAAATTTCTTAACCTTATCAATAAAGATCTGTGGGTCCTCAGCAACCTGCGACCCTAAAAACTCAGGCGGATTCATTCAAACAAAATTTGAAACCCTAGCTGCAGCTTCTCCAACATTAGTGTGTATTGGAACCGGGGCCGTTGATTGTTCTGATTGACCACACTCTGAGTAAAAATCTGGATCACATTCCAAAATTCTTCATTTGTAACCTCATGGTTTGGGACTGGCGGAACTGCGTTAGCATTGCGTGCATTAGCATTCCTTGCATAAGCTCTACGAGGATGCATGATATGAAACGCATAACGACAAATTAAAAATGAGATCATACCCATGCACGATAAGAATAGCAAGAAAGTGAAGTTTTTCCTAATATACTTCGTAGCGTCCCTCTCATTAGATTGTGGTGTACTTCACACCCATGAAAGAGACTCTACTTAGTGCAACTTTTAGACATCCTAGGACACTTGAACCTAATGCTTTGATACCAAGTTTTTCACGTCCCGAGGCTACCCCCTTGACGTAACATGGGACCTAGGGTCACGAGTGACCCCAACCTAATCATGTGTTTGGCATATCGTAAGCATACTGAATAAAACAGATACTATGCGAAAGCTAAAATAGTGGATAACTAAAAATGGGGAATACCTAACTAGTCTGAATATATGAAATGTACTAAGAGGTTAATAACAACTGAATTATCAAACTTAACAAGTCAAGCTGATTCTACTACTATGTCTGAAAGGCCTCTACTGACTAAAATTGCTGGGACATGCCCCAGCTAACCCTAGCAAAACTGAAAACTGAAATAAAAAGCATGTCTATTGTCCTCAAAGCGTGAGGACTCACCACTGAAGCTGTTCAATACGGATCGTGGACCGATCTAAGCGTGATCTGGTTAATGAGTATCAGAAACTACATCATAAAAGGATGTAGTGCAGAGTATGTGTCAGTACTTGGAATGTACTGAGCATGCCGGATATAGATAATAACTGAACAAAATATAGCTGAGCAATAATATAATATGAATAGAAGATAAATGCTGAATATAACTGAAAACTGAGCTAAATGCAATGGCCAAGTAATAATCATGAACATAACATGCTGAAATTGAATACTGAAGTATAAACTGAAAACCTAGTCAAATGCACTAGAGTCTGACTGTGGGAGCTACTATTAACCGACATAAAACCACGTGAGCTAAATGTGGAGTCCGATGTATACGCCCCATCGAAAGGACCCAATAAACCTTGCCAGGGGTATAAAGGCATGACTGACGTGATCACTAAATCTAATGCCCAATAGAGGGGACTTATCCTCCTACGGGGGCACGTAGTTCTAGGACTATGATGGTGCGCTAAACCCTAGTCCAACTCGGTGCTAATCCTACTCCCGACTGGAAATGTATATGACACAACATAACTGAAATACTGGATAGCTCAATTTTCTGACATGCAAATCTGAGAGTGCAACATTAGGAACTGACAATGTAACATTCGAAAACTGGAGCATGTTTATCTGTTTAACTGACCTAGCAAGTGTAATTCATGAACTAAGAGAATCTACACAACTAGGGTTCTGAGTTTCATGCAAGAAACTAAGCACACTTTCCAAGAAAACATGATAATTTGGTTACGAATACTACAACAGCTAAATCACAACAACTATCCAAGGGTTTTGAAACCCTAGGTCTAAACAAGATATGAGAAATCAAGAATCTGACTAAATTCTAAGGACCTAGTGGAAGAAAGGAATCCATTAGTGAAATCTCACATAGTTGGTGATGAAACTACGGAGAGATCCTTCAATTTCGGGGATGAAACTGAAGCAAACCTGCTGCGTGTTCATGAGAAAAACTGGCGCCTATTTCTCATTTCTTCGTTCTAATTTTTGGTTATTTTGGAGAATAAGAGTTTTAGGTAGGTTCTGACTAGATTATTAGGCTCAAACTAAGTAGGATGATGTAGTTTAGGTGTAAAACAACGTAGTTTAAATGCCAATGCAGAGGGGAAAGGACCAAAATGACCCTAACTTAAAAGTTGTCGGAGCTATCGATGGACCGTAGACTGATCGATGGTCCATCTTGGTAGGGCGTCGTTTTGATTTAGAGACTAGGTTCTGAGGGTCACGATCCATGGACCTAGACCACAGACCATGGTCCCACCTACGGTCTGTAGGTCCGATTGTGGGTCAAGATTTTTCTATGAAATCAGGGTAGCCAACCATGGATCCTACCTACATTCCGTGGTCGGAATCACAAGCCATGGTTTGGTCTCCGTCGGTGGCACCTACAATTTTTGAAAATTGGCTATTTGGTCTTTCTCAATTCTGGGGTGTTACACTCCTTCTTGCGACCGTGATGAAGAGCTTTGTCTTGTATTTTATTTAAAGACCAGAAACGATTAACAACCCTTGTTAGAGTGGTGATTGTGTTTTCTCCTTCGTTTTTTGTCAGAATTTGGTCATTCAAAGTCCCACGCATCCGTAATCATTGAGGATTCGTGGTGGAGTGATTAAATTACTTTGGGGAAGCCTCTGTTTGAGGTGAATTCTTGTCTAAATTTGTTGCCTTAGCTTGCTTTGTTGTTGTAAATTTACATGTTGTTGTGCTGCTAATTTTGGGCCTCGGATTGTGTTCAATTTTGGAATACAAGTTTGAGGCATAGTTTAGGACCTCTTGACTGAGTCAATTCCGAGGATTCCGACGCGGATTCCACAATTCCCATTTTACTTCAAAATTAGTTTGTTTCCATTTTATGTGTTTTTAGTGTCTAAACAACCGTACTTACTTTGTGATCCTATTTTTGATAACGTGATAGAGTTCGGAGGTCGTTCGAAAAGGAAAAGCTTTTTTTGGGCAGCCTGGATTAGTTGCCACTCTTGCTAGCTAGGCTGGGAATTGATTGGTTTCTTGGTTCATGGTTACTTGCGCTGGGAGCCCAGCTAATGTCTTTGGATTTTGTTTTGGGTTACTCTTTTTTCTTGTAGTCTTAGCTATTTTATGTACCGGTGGGGCTTCTGGGGTCGGGTTTTATTTAAACTTGTGCACAATTGTACCTTAAGGATTTATGGGGGGTCAGTTAGGGTTAGTTAGTTGTACTTCGATTTATTTTCAGTATGCTTGTGTGCCTTCTTTCTTTTCCCTCTTTGACATTTGCTTTTGTTTAGATTCTATCTTTTCTGATTGTATTTACCTTTGTTGCTCAGTTAACCTATGATGTCTAATGAGCACTTTTATTTTGGTACTTATGCTACACTCTACATCTTTTCGTGATGTAGTACCAGCGGTAATTGTTCGTGTCATCTTTTGCAGCTTGTGGATATGGGAGTTGAGGGTGAGCACTTGGCATCCTAGATCAGTCTGTCTCCTTTTGTATTTATATTATATTATATTATCTTTTACCTTTGAGACAACTTGTTTTATTTGTTCATCTTAGACAACTATGTGCTCATGACTTCTAGGTTCTGGGAGGGTTTCTATTGTATATAATTTTTGGTTTACTTCTATTTCTGCCTTTTCTTTTGTTAATGTTATTTCTATTAAGTTCTACCCTTGTACTCACTACTTGTCGTTCTGGTTACGGATTGACTTACCTACTGGTGGGTTATATTAGGTGTCATCATGGCTCAAGGGATCAAGTCGTGACACATAATTTTATATATAGCTCGTTTGTGCTTTATTTTTTTACCAATAAATATTATTAATTTGTCTTCTTTTCTGAATAATAAAATTTTCACAAGCTTGACCAAAATAGCTATAAAACTATTAAAAGCATGTATATAAATGTTTAATTTATACCTTCATTAGATTGTTTTTTTTTTTTAAAGATTATTATTATTATTAAAAAAACTGGATGAAAATTAACGAAGTTAAAACTGACTTTTTTTAAAATCAAACCATTTTATTTATTAGAAAATAACTTATTACAAAATAGTTTCATGTCTCAAAAAATAAACTAATAAATAAAAAAAATTAAATCCAAAGCATCTAAATAGAAATTAAAATAATAACAAAATAAAAATATGTCAAAAGAAGGAAAGGAAGAGTCTCAAACTGAGCTCTTTCATCTCTTTCACTGTTGAGATCCTCATCTCCTTCTGTGCGTGGATTTGAGCTTTATAGTAAGCATTTCTTCCCACTCTGAATTTCTCATCAATTAATTTTTCATTTGAGTATTGCTATATTTTTTTGTTTGAAATTTCAATTTGTTGCAATCCATTTCAAGATTTGTGGATCTCCGTTCTTCTTACTTTCTTCGTCAATAGGCTTGTCCTTCATCTTTCTTGAATTATCCAGGTAAGCTTTCTCGTCTTGAGAATTAATTCACAATAAGTTCTTGAGATTTGTTTCGAGATTTCGTTATAGTAATTGAAAATAGATTGTTTTTTATGATGGTTTTGCTAGTTTTTTTTAATTGTACTCGTGTTTGTAGTTGTTGAATTTTTCTTTACTGAGCTGGACTATGATTGTTGAGTTCCCTTCACCTTGTTCTATATGTTTGTGTTTTTTCTTTGTGCTGAATCTGTAGTTAGGGACTAGAGTTTTGTCCATATTGACTATACACTTTTCTTTATTTTTTAGTTATATTTTGCCCTTGAATTTTTATTTTCCATTCCAATTCAATGCTAAATTGTCCATGTAATATGCTAGTTTGTTACCTTCCTTTTATATGTGATGTACTTCTGTGTCGTAGTAATTCATAAATTTCTTGATATCCTCGATTATTGTGTTGATCTGCCCAGGTGTCTTCCATCTCCCTTCTAGGATTTTCTTAAGTAATAGAGAGTCTGTTTCTATTATACATTTTGCATATCCCTCTGTGACACCATATGCTGTAGTCTCTCTAATTGCTATTGTATGTGCCTCTGTATTAATAGTGTCAGGTATTATGTCTGATTGTGCAAAAATTAAGTCACTTGTACTACTTGTGATACAAAAGAAAAAAGTATTAACTTATATAATTGGTTATATTTATTTTTTAATTTATTAAATTTTCTTGAAGTACAAAAAAACAGAAATGGTAAAAAATGACTAACCTAAAACTAAAATAACATAATATAACTATTGCATTATTGGTTTACAAATCTTTAGACTTAACAAACTTTTCTTTCCTGCTAACTTCTCAATTTCTTTGCGTACTTTCAACACTTTTTTTATAAATTAATATCAGTCAAAATACTAAGTCATATATATATATACACAACTAATGCAATAAAAGAAAATAACCTCATCATTATTAACGATTGACAAATAACATAGGCTATAAATAAACAATTCAACAAAGACCTCTATAAATATAATTTCTAAAAGCAAATATTTGATTGATATATGGAGTTGATCACTAACTAAAATAATTAAGTGTTTAGTTAATTGTGTTCTAATCAAGTCTTTAATAAAAAAACCTTATGATAATAGAATTTCATAGTAAGAAAAAAGGTGCATAATTTCTACATCAAACAACATCTGATCATGTTGGACATCATTAACACATATACTCAATGAAGTAAAAATAGAAACATTTTAAAAGTCTTGATGAAAGCACAACTCAATCGATATAGTATCAACACATTCTTCAATCATCCTTCGGTTCAAGCCCTCAACAAATTACATTAAAAATGACACAGTAGAGGATAATTTCAAATATTTTATAGTTTGAAATACATTAAATTACATCACACATGTGATAAGTAAAAAGGTTCTTCATATTTCTTGTGGGATCTATGTACATGTGAATTTGCTTGTAGAAATTTAATAAAAGTTGGCACAATTAATGAATCTTAATTAAATCGACTTCTTTTTAAATGTCTATTCATGATGTGTGTTGATTTTATTTTCATAGAAAAATTACAGGTCAACATAAGTCACAATTGGAACAACTAGCTATGTATACATTATTACAGAGAGAACTAAAAAACATGCTCAAATTTTTAATTTGTGTAGTATACCTTCTCTGCTTCTCAGGTGAAGATTTTCCAACAAAATGAGGTGATGTTTGTCGTCCAAATAACTTATTCAACATTTTTAATCGATAGTTACTTCAAGCAACTTCTCCACCAAGTCAAGTAATTTTATAAATTAGTAAAAGAGATGAAACAAAAAGCAATAATATAAAATTAAGTTGTAGAAGAAAAAACAATTTCCTATCAAGATAATAAAACAAGTCGGTAAGAAAAGTTCGAAAGTGTTTTTTTTTTAATTATATAGTTATCTTGACATGTAGATCTTATTCAAGAGCCCATAAAATAAGAGATTGAAGACAGAGTATCACAAATGGTCTATACATAGAATCACGACAAAAAATTGAAGAAATGCAAGTACCTAAGGTCTAAGTTCTTATCTTAAAGACTGGAGTAGCAGAATGTGTTTACCAATATTTTTACCTGACGTTTTCAAAGAAGTTGGTAATTGCACTATTTCAAATCATAACTTCCTTTCTATTGATTGTGTTAAAATGTTTTATTTGGCTCTTGAATCTGTCCCCGATAAGCTTCAATAACACAATAAAGAAGAAAATGAAAAGTCTCTCACTTTCTTCACCTAATGAATGTGCAACAAATAAAAATAATAAACAAAGAGAACAATTTTTTTTGACTTTCTTCACCTACCTAGCCATTGTGATTGGTGGGATTTGTATCGTTATAACCTCAATATTTGGCAACACAAAGACAATGAATTATCAAATAAATTTCAAGACAACATTAATTATTTTAGTTTTGTTAGGATTAAAAAGGTCGTTAGTTAATTATATTAATTTGTTCTATTTAAGTTCTAGTCAAATTTACTAAATTTAATCAATTTGGCTACGACCTTAAATTTATTTGGCTATTTCTTAATTATGAATTTAATCATTTTCTCACCTCACCTTAAATCTTTTGCTAGACCAATTTTGGGCCATTTACATCATCTATTTTACAAGCCCAAACTAAGCCAACCTATCGCAACAAGTCCAAAAAAAACCCAGCCCACATTCAATTCTCTCCAATAATTCATCAGCACCTTCACATAAGTCACACGGTGTCAACATACATATACATAACATACAAATATACCAACATACCCAAATAGCAGCGATACGATAAATGATGGCAAATGACCCTTATACGGGTAGAACAATCAGACGCCCATATACATACACTTTGTCGTCTTTTCTAATTTTTCTTGACATTTCATTAAGATCCAGCGAGCACCTCATCCCTCCCTTATCCATTTGTACGCGGCTGCCTCTAGGACAAAGCCATGTGTTGGCATCTCACGCTTCATACGGACTAGCCTCATGATCAAATGATTCTTCTCATTTTTTCGTTCGCATTTAATGAGGTTTTGAAATAATTCGAGGCATTTTCTTTATCCTCAAAGGGAATTTTAATTTGGAATTCCATTATAGGCTCTGTCCTTATCCAAAAATCCCCCCTCCCCCAAATTTGTAGCTCTAATTTCCCCTTTACATAATTTCATCTTCGCTTCATTGTTGAGGTTGGGCATAGCTTACATATTCATAGTAGCAACCTACCTTAGTTACAAATTAAATGCATAAAGAAACTACAAACTACATAAGGTCACTAAATAAATACACCTAAAATAGATATTCATGTTTTCTTCTTACTCACTGCTTACAAAAATTTGTCGGAGTTCTTGGAGCTTAGTGGTGGTGGAAGGCTCTTGCAAGGCTCGTTGTTCCAAGTTTTGCTGCCCTAGAAAAGGTAATATCTTCTCCCTCTTTTACATTTTTATTTGAATTTTAAGTGATGTGTGATGAATCTATTTCTGATGAACTTCTTTAACTTTATTTTGTTCTTTTTTGTTGTGAAATCACTGTTTAGTTTGAATGCAAGTCCTCAAGGTTATTTTCTTGTTGCTCAAAATCTTTAGCTAATTGTCACGTTGTTGTGAAGATTGCTTGACTGTTAATATGGATTCAACGTTATCGTAATCTTTCTTTAGCATCATGTAATACTTATTTAGTTAATTTGATGTTACACCCACTCGTTTACTCTAAGCCCTGTTTGTTTAACTCCAATCCAGACTCACTCATATTTTTTGGCTTGAATGTTCTTTGAATATTCATTGTTATTAATGTCTTTAGTTGATTTCTAGTATTTTGGTTTCGTACCTCGTAGTTGATATTTTCATGATTATTTAAGTTTTGAACTTTATTTGGGTATTGATCTAATAAGTCATGAGTTCAACTATTGGTGTATGATTTGGATATGAGAGTTTGTGTTTATTATCAAAGTTTAGTTCCTCTGTTTTCTCTCAAATTTCTCATTGTTTCCTATAGTTTTTCTTCTTATGTATATTTCATTCCAATGTTTCAATTCCTTTGCTACAATTTAAGTGAGTGATTGATGAATTACTTCTGATTGTTCAAAATCTGTCTTGGTGTTCACGTTTAAGTAGCCAAGATTTAAGTTGTCATGTAATGCATACTTGCTTGTTGCCTTCTAGATTATATGTCAAGTTTTACTTCTATTATGTCTTCTTTAGATATGCATGAAGTCAAGTTTATTTTTCGATATCAACTTGTTTGTATCCTCACTTTGGCCTCATAATCATCTTGGATTTATTTTCACTAGATTTTGCCTTCATTTTATATGTATATGCTTTTTGGCAGAACACATGTTATGATTGAAATTCTTTCTTTAAATTTCAGATTTAGTTAATTATCAGTGTTAAGATGTCACTAAGTTTGTATTTTTAAAGCTTAAACACTTAGTTTTCTATAATACTTTTAGTATCTAAATAATAAATGTATTTTCTTATTATCGAAATTTCTAATCAACTCATCTCATTTGTGCATTTATTTTATATTTTATTTATTAGTTAGTCCTTTATCCATCATATTGTGATATAGGGTGTATATTCTTGGCTTATCTGTTTTATATTCATAATGCTGGACATTTTGAGATCATGAGTATGTGTAGTGAATGTTTGTCAAGCTATTGTGAGGACATTGATCTCCTTACTATTCCACGTACTTAGCTATTTTAGTGAATTTCCTATTATAATTAGTGATTGATCTTATTATTTTTTTTGTGCATTATCTTCCTCGATTTGAGTCCGTGGAACTCCCTTCTTCCCCTTTTGCATCTCGAGTTGGGACATGGAGGCCCTAAACTTATTCCTTTTTGAGTCTGCCCCATTGAAAAGGTAGCAAATATGTGGAGTTCAAAAAATGGAAGCTAATATACAGGTCTTCAGAGTGAAAAATAGGATGTATACGCCTAATATGCAGTGATATATACTGATATATATCAATCGTATACATTATATACAACTGTAGAAAATGGGCCAAAGCCTCAGAAAAAATTCAATAGCGATTTTGGAGATAAATTGACTGAAACCCATCTATTTTATGCAACCATTTCGCTAGTTTTAGGACCGGGCTTAGATGGGCAAAATACCCAAAATCAATGGCAATTAGTCCCAAGTACTGGCCCAAATGGACAAAAAGCAGACTTGGGCCCAATATTTATTCCTTTTATTATATTTATTGTATTTAATTCTTATTTGTATTTGATATTAATTTGGTTCTAACTTAATTCAAATTCCCCAAAAGATGAATTATTTTAGTAATTGATTTATTCGTAACAACATTTTTGAAAAAATAAAATAAACAAATAAGTACTTGTATTTCTTTATTTTATTTAATTGAATTTTGATTAAAATTATCACTTGTCTAAATTCTTTTCAACTGTCAAATCATTTCAAAAATTCAAAAGTTTTCTTTACCTAGCCTTTTTGACAAAAATGTGTTCTTTATAAAAAAAATTGTTTCATGTTTGAAAATTAATGGTTTCTTGAGTAAAATTTATCTATGTATTTGATTTCTTTGAAATTAAGCCAAATATTTCAAATTGTTGGATAACCACGTGTTAGCGGACACTTCAAATGCCTTAAAAATCTTGAAATGTAAATGTGAACCCCGCACCCTTCTTTAGAATTTCTATCTATTCTCCTATTTTTAAATCTTTTCAGATTAACTCTAAGTTTTCTTAATTTCTTTTAAAAATTAAGGTGACTCTTTTAATAGGTTGATTTTTCCTTAAAGTTAAATCAATTTTTTTGAATTCGAAATTTTCTTACAACCATCTAAAATACAGAATGACGACTCCACTGGGGAATTTGAATGAGTTCTAACCTTGAGATTTGACTTATTGGCTATAATGTGTAATTGTTTAATTTTTGTAAATTATAAACTATTGCATCTCATGGTATTGAACTCTTATGTGGTTATTGTGACTGTACCTTCAGAAAAGAACACTTTGATTTCAAAGTAACAAAAGGGGTAGTTGGTTTGGGGTTGTTCAACACCATTTATAATATTCAGTCCACAGTTTGTCTAACTCGGGTAACTAGGTCTCATTTCAAAACCAACTCTAGTCCAACTAGCGTAAAGCAAAATTGAATCCCTGAATTTAGCGCATTGAACTAAGGTGAACCAATACCCAAGGTGTGTTGGGCTCATTAGAAATACTACCTTGAGTCCAAAATGGCCTACGACCTAAATGAACGATCATACTTATGTGTTTAAATTTAGTTGACAAACCATTGTCCCTCAAGGTTAGGAGTTTATTTTACTAGCTTATTCTAGTCGATGGAGGATCTTCACAAACTGCATTCAAAAAGCATTGACATTCAGAAATGACATGAAATAAAAAATGAACGACCTTCCATGGAGGCATAGTTTAGGACGGTACCCCTACATGAGATTGATTATTTATTTTTTGTTTTCCCTACTATGTATCCCCATTCAGTTTATTCGAAAAACTTGTGTATATTTGAGTTTTGGGGTAATGGAATATTTAAAATGAGGTTATACATCTTCCAAATCGTTAGGCCTACACTTGGCACAAACGGTCACATATTTGTTTAGAACACGAAATAAATGTTTACGTGTTATATGCTATAACTATTTGTGTTACCTTATTTGGAGATGTTCTAGTCCACTCAATTTTGAATAATTTTCTAGAATCCTTTAAGCATAAATATCAAGTTACTATTGAAAGTGTTTTCAAACACTCATAGAGTCTTTGGTTTCACAATAAATTCTGAACTCCATTTCTTTCAAATCCTAAATCTTACTCTTTCATCTCATAAAAAACCTCAATTTGTTATCTCAAATCAAATAAAAGATTCAAGCTATTCAGGGTTTGACTTCTCCTCCGTGAGATACGTAGGCAACCTATCAAGACTTGATCCCTATCTTTGTGAAATTTTATATTTTCATCCTCACAAGAAGATAGAAGTTTCATATCAATCGAAAATCAAAAGTATGAAAGCTGAATATGCAAGAAGACACTGGATCAAAGCAAGTCAACATTCCTGATTCCTTAATCTCAAAATCAACTAGACAAATTCCTGTTTATCTTTGAATGAAGTAACTCTTGTGTGTTTGCAACTCCATGTAATATCTTGTACTATTTATCACATACAGAGACTAACACATTTACCTTTTCAGTTATTTTTCTTTCATCATGTATTTAAAATTGATCAGTGTTGATAAATTGGCCAAGCGTCCATACTTCACGCGATCAAAAATTCCTTCCCCAATCAAAATTTGTTGAAAGGAAAGAGAAAAATGATTAATAATAGTGCAGATATAGGTTTGACTAAAATTGCTATAGTGGATCCCTCCATTGCGGTACAAAATGAGTTGATGGCATAATTAATGCAACAAATCATTGAGATGAGGATTGAGATACAGAAAAATTGAGATTTGTCAAATCTTGCTATCGTCGCCAACACTCCAAGCAATGGAAGGCCTCTATTCCATTTTCCTCTTCTTAATTCAAACCCCAAACATACCGTGGACATGAAAGCCATGAAGGAGTTCCACTATACTCCATATATTGCGGGACTAAACTATGAAGATCTGTATATCCATCCGAATTTGGACCTGCCAAAAGGGTCTAAATTCTAAAATTTGACACATTTGGGGGAACTGGAAATCCATTGGCTCATCTGCGAGCTTATTATGATCAACTTGTAGGAGTTGGGAAGAATTAGACTTTGTTAATGAGGCTCTTTAGCCGAAGCTTAAGTGGAGAGTACAAGGAATGAATTACCTCCCAAGAGATGTAACAATGGTCTAGCTGGAACACATTAGCTAGAGACTTCATTGATAGGTTTGCTTATAATGTGGAGGTTGTCCCTGATCGCTATTCTTTGGAGAAAATTAAGCAGAAATGTAGTGAAAGCTACCATGAATATGCATACAAATGGAGGAAAAAGGCCATCAAAGTTTGACATACCATGTCTGAGAAAGCGATCATTGAAGTGTTCATACGCATTCATAAGCCAGAGAGGAAAAAGGCCGTCAAAGTTTGACCTACCATGTCTGAGAAATAGATCATTGAAGTGTTCATACACATTCATAAGCCAGAGTACTACGATAGGATAATATTGCTCATTGGAGCGAAGTTTGTTTAGATAGTCAAAGTAGGTGAGAATATAAGAAAAAGGCTTAAAACCAGAATGATTGCCCTTGTTGCCGCCTCAGTCAGATCTTCAAGATTGTTGAAGAAAAAGAGAGAAAACGTTTCTTCCATTTCCTACGCATCTGATGGAAAAAGACACTCCAGAAAATTCTCACCTTACAAAGGCCATGCTCGAACTGCACAAAATTTATACCCAGTTTGTTATACCCAATCAGGTTATCAAACCCCACCTCCACATTACCAAAACACCCCTCAAAATTACCAAGCTCTATAAACTAATTGTTCAAATGCCCAATCAAGTTATCAAACCTCATCTCCACATTACCAAAACACCCTTTTTAGCTACCAAACTCCACAATACCTAAATTTCCAAACGCTAGCACCAACTCACATAAGTCCTTCAAACTACCATCAAGTAGGGCTATTCAAAATCGAACCAAAACCGATAATTCGAACGAAAAAAAGGTTATTGGTTTATCAGTAATAGGTTATTGATTTAGCAATTTTGATAACGATTTTGATTTTTTTATTATTGGGTTATCGGTTCTTAACGATTTGAAGTTTTTTCTTAACGGGTTAACTGATAACCCGAATAGTAAATTAAATAATTATATTTATACCATTTTGTATATAAAGTCGTTGACATAGAGTTTTTTTTCCTACTTTTATTTTTGGTTGTCTCAAACACTTGGTTATTCTACAATATAAAAGTGTTTGCTTTTGAGCAAGATGTAACTTGTGAACTCATGTGCATGGTCCATTTGGTTTGTCACCTTGTTTTTAAGTGATTTTCAATTTTTTTTGTGTCAAATCTTAACGGTTAACCGATAACGATCCATAACCAATAAACTAATATCTTAATGATTCTATAATGGTTTAGCATCTCTACAAACTGATAACCAATAAGCCAAATTGATAAACTTTAAAATCGAACCGAATCAACCAATACGCAGCCCTACCATTAAGTACCTCCACCTCTACAAAATAATTACAATCCTCTTCACCCAAATCTTGAGAAGAAACCTCCTTGAGTCTTTAATACTTTGATTGAGAGCTAAACACAACTTTTTGAGAGATTGAAATCAGCTGGCATGATACAAACATTTGATTAAAAAAACATCAATGTCAACTCCAAAATTTACAGACCGATCTTCATTGAGCTTACCATTCAGGAGGTGTTGGGCATACTATTGAGGATTGTATCAACTTGAAGAATAAAATTCAAAGCCTGATAGATCAAAAGGTCTTCACTCTTCAGAAAACCACCCTATGTGTCAATAGTAACCCCCTAGCGAATTATGAAGGGGTGACTATTAATATGATTGAAGCCAAAGAAGATTTGAATGTGGTGAAAGCTATAATCTTAACCAACCTTGAAATCTTGATGAAGTTTTAGCCTCCCCAAGCAAAAGAGATAAACCCAAATTTTTTATCATGACACCTCATCAAGCTTTTGCTTTAGTGCCAAAGGAGGGTCAGAACAAGAAAAATATCGATCAAGTTGTGCCGAAATTGATGCCTCAGTCATATCGGTCTCTTCCAATGTAGAAGTATGATTATGGAAATGGTATAGGGGAAGGAATTAGAAATTAGATCGAAGAAAGTGATGTTGTGCTTGAAGAGGTGATCGAGATGCTAGACATACCAAACGTCGAGCCAAATGAGCAAATGCACAATTAGACATCCATTCCACTCTTGATTCCTTGCTCATCTTGGTACATAAAGACAGATTTCTACGTTATTTCTAAAATTGGTGGTGGTTCGAATGAGGCATGAACACACCATTTATTTTGTTTTTACCCCATTAGGAATTAACTTTCCTCATACTACTTTGAAAAAGGAAAATGGATTTTTTTCATGGAAAAAGTTCGTATTTTCTTATTTCAAATGAAAACCTCCTTTATTGCGAAAATCTACTTTATTTAGTTTAAATTTGCTATCTAACGGTCTATTTTTTTGTTTCAGTAAAAATAATTTTAAATCTTTCAATTTCACATCATGTCACAAGCTAAATGAACTAAATGTGATAGAGGAGGACGAGTTCGAGGACTACGATGAGGAAGTCATGATACCCAAACACCGTGTTGAGGAATTGAGACATTTTGAGAGTCAAGATGAGCCGAATTTAGAAGATATTGGAATAATGAATGCGTCAAAGAAATCAAAATCAGTGTCCATCTGACAGAATCTCAGAAAAGAGAACTCATCACTTTACTTAGAGAATACACCAATATATTTGTTTGATGACATTTCGTAGTTGAGCATAGTTTTTATCTCACAAGTTGCCGATTGACTCAAATATTGTCAAGAGCTACGATATTTGACAACTCAAAGCTTCTTTTTTGTCTTTTCCAGTAATCACATCATTTTCTTTTAATCATTTATGCTTAGAATTTTATCTCTTTTGTAATGAACAACGTTTGACCTGAATTCTCAACAAGGAGATACGTAGGAGGCCTATGTCGACCTCAGTTATTTCCTTATTAAAATTTTCTATTTCTTTTATTCCAGCTTGAACTACGTTCGACTTGAATTCTCAAGAATGAGGTAAGTAGGCGGCCTATGTCAGTCTCGATCATTTCCTTATCAAAAGTTTCCTATTTCTTTTATCTCCCAAAAGGAAAACTATATTTGATCTGATTCCTACCTCAACAAATACGTAGGTACCAGAACAGTTCGGTCATACCCCTTAAGATTTTTTTTCCCTTTTACAATAGAAACTAGGACATAATTTTTTAGAGGAACTCAAATATTCTCAAGAAGAAGATCTCTCTATCAAGTCAAGAATGAAGATACACTAATAGTTGCAAGTGGGATAGAATTTTTGAGTTCTCAAAAGTTCCACAAAGTCTTCTATCAACAATTTGAGATTCGCCAAAACATCTAACTGGGACATATATTCTTGAGGATGAACTCAAAAGTTCCATCATGCATTGTCAGAAGTTTAAGGGCAACTTCGAATACCTCTAGCATGACTAGGAGTTCAAAACGAACTTCAAGTGATCCCAATATCATTATAAGAACAAAGTCAACTTCAATAATCTTTGACACCGTCAGAGTTCAGAGTTAAGTACACAACCTCAATCATAGAAAACTTGAGGAGAACTGTGCCAGATTTCCCAAGTTTCAAGGATCTTTAAACAAGATATTAGATAAACCAAACTTTTTGAACCAAGGATGTTCATTTAAGATTTGCGTGACATGACAAGAAAAAGTACCTTTTAAAAATCTTATTTTTCTTAAAAGTTTTGTTTATGTATATATGTGTGTAGAAACATTTTTCTGTCTTGTATCTATCAGACCATCTCAAACCCCACTCTATTTTACTCTCCACACTCTATAGTTGGAGAGTAAAATAGAGAATTGAGTCTCCAACCACACTATAAAAAGTTCTCTATTCTCTATTTATAGTGAGATTAATAGTAGTTCTCCAAATTTGGAGAACTACTATTCATCTCACTATAAATAGAGAATAGAGAACTTTTTATAGTGTGGTTGGAGACTCAATTCTCTATTTTACTCTCCAACTATAGAGTGTGGAGAGTAAAATAGAGTGGGGTTTGAGATGGTCTGATAGATACAAGACAGAAAAATGTTTCTACCTATTCCTTTTCATTATTTTAATATTATTTCTATTATTTTGTAATTAATATTTTATTTTTCATATACGACTATTAATTAAATTTCTAATATTCATAATTCTTTTTAAATGTAATAAAATAATTTAAAATATATATTACTTTCTATCACGATCCAAAAATGGATGTGATGACACTCGTCTTATCCCACCAAGAGAAGTCAGCCTAAACCTAAGTAAAATGATAATATGCGAAAGTAAAAATAAGGATGAAAGTTTAACACTAATACTAAAGCGGAATACAAAGTCAACTTAATTAAACCCCAAAACCTAGTTGTCACGTGCACCTCTAATATATTACAATAGATATGAAAAAAAATACAAGTCTCAAATGATGATGTCACTAAAGTAGAACAAGATCATAAATAGGAGTAAGAAGGTCCAATGATATCACAAACAATAACCTCACAAATCTCCACAGGAAGCCTCAAGCAAGAAGAGAAAGTATCACAAAGATCCGGGCTTGTAACCTACACAAATATAGAAGCAAGGGGTGAGTATCAAAGCACATGGTACTCAACAAGCAAATTCCTAAACAAAAAGCTAAGAATATAGAATTTGGGTACTCCTTACACTCCAACCGAACCTCCATAACTACTACATGCATAAAACAAGTCACACCTAACAACTCACAATTTACATAGCATATAACTCAAGGACAACACTCAAACGATTACAGATCAACAATACACAAGATCAAGTTCATAAATCACAAGTTCCACAGAAAGACGCTTACAAGCTCACAAGGATATAAACATGTAATGAAATGAAATGCAATGTCAAGTACTGTGATTCATGATTGACCTAGCGATACAAATCCGCTGTTTCATAGTCCGGGACCCATGGGGGACATATCTGTCCGTGCAACCATCATGGCGTGCGACACAACCCTTGATAATAGAATTCATCATGGCGTACGACACGTTCTCGATAATAGACTCCGTTGTGGCGTACGACACATCCTTGAATCATAATATCCATCACGCCGTACAACATGTCCCTCGAAATGGTACATCCTCTTTAATTTTTTATTCATCCTGAATTCACATAACACTTGTAACAATAATGTCACAGAACCAATACAAATGACATGTTCACACAATTAATGATGAGATGCCCATTTTCATAATAATACACAATTCACAACAACACAATCGTGATACAACATCAACAATGAATGAATAATCCTTTCAAACCATTCTCAACACATCACACACCAATAATTAATCATTGCCTTTTACTACCCATTTTTCATCATTAGAATTATTCAATATGGGCAAGTCAACCCATCATCAAGTCTCATAACTCCTCAATACATACCACAAGAAAATACACGATTCCATACACTTAGCAAAGGTTGATAAATCCACTTGCCTCAAATAATCAAACGATCACTCTGGAAATTGAGCCTCCCCCTTTCGTTGGGCTTCAAAATCAATACAATTTATTCAATTAAATAATCACAATATGATTTAAAAACTAACACCACTCATATTACTATATATCTATCCTAGATCCAAAAACTCTCCTAAATCTATAATCACGATCCTTATCTTGATGTTAATTAATATGTCAACTCTCATATTTCCTAAATTCAAGTTTATGATTAAGTTTCAATTCCTCCAAATATCATAAATCTTATGGTATTCATATAATACAACACACCTAATATTTAATTATCTATCTCTATGTGTCAAAACTTAAATTATAATATGATAACTATAAAAAAAATCCAACCTTAAACTACCAGTAACCTTTGACCATGAAATTAATATGCAGAGCTATACAAAACTCACCACCATCTAATGTCCTAATGATTAATTCATAATTCACCATCACTATCTATTGCTTTAACTCCAGGTGATCATTAATTTATTCCACAAACTTGTGACGTTGCATCAGCTAGACATACCAATTATTCAAATTGGGTTTCCTTTTTATTTATCTAATTAGTTTCCAAACCCAAAATCTTTAATAATCACCAACCGTAAATTGGTCCATCAATTAGTAAGTCCATGCATGAAACAATATATTAATTTCAAAGATTTAATTCCTTCCTTACCCATAATATAATACTTCATTTCCTCCAAAAATAATGGACAATTTTACATACCCAACAATGTACTATGCACTCAAGAATTGAGATTTTGAAGCTCTCACCTAAATGCATTATCGCTCCCTTATCACTGCTGCAGGTAAGGTTCTCGTTCATTATCTTCCTTCTTTTCTTTAAAATAATTATAAACCTAAAGTGCTAAAATTTCATTATTTTATTTTTATACATGGGCTAAGTGATATAGGGTATTAAATAAATTATGGACTTAGCTCATTAACCACTAACTAAAATTAAATATTTAAAATTTACTCATTAATTAAATAACTGTAGTTAAGCTCATAGTTCAAATTTCTCATTTAAAATTTATGGAAAGAGTCTTTTATGAAAGAGAGAGGACTAGTTCTCAAAATGTCCTAACGGGTCATTACATTATCCACCTCTAAAAACCATGTTCGTTCTTGAACATAAAGAAGGAGAAAGAAAAATAACCGACGTTAGCAAAAGCCTGAGTTATGATTTTCAGAAGTCGGTGTTCATATGTTCAATTGAACTCCTCCCTAAAGCCATTCCATCAAGATCAACCTACTGAGAATTGAACTTTCGAATCAAATTATGACAGGTCTGCAAATCAAGACTGATAACCAAGTCATAGAATAACCCATGAACCCAATCTGAACTGAAACCTGTGGATCTTAACAGAACCACCAAGATGAATCTTTTCTCACATAACCACGATAAATTCTGAATCAATACCGACTACAATCAGAAGTGAACATGATCCAACCACCACACACTCATAATTCACAAACCATTACAGATCTTATCAAGATTTCATTCTCACAACATATTTTTTCCATGAGCTTTAGCTTTAGAAATATAATCTTTACACATTGAGCACTCATCAAGGGAGGATCAAACTTATCTAACCCAAAGAAGAAAATGATCAAGTAACCACCCAGCGAGCGATACACCCAAACATACAAAACCTCTAACAACACTGTCAAAATGGTAGATCAGTAGTTGTGACTATTAACAACCCTTAAGAATGGTAGAACTAGATATAATGGACCCACATTCAACCACACATAACCGAAACGTGACCTCGATGACTAGATGAATATTAAGACAACCGGACAACTTGTAAATATCCACGATAACTCTTCTATAAATTCTCATAAGCAAGGTGGTACATGTAGAACCACTAGAATACTTCAACTACTCCAAGACAACACCAAATATGCCATATCTGAAATGACTAAGTCTGCCCAAGGATGCCACCCTACCAAGGGGACAATTGAAGGATTGGTACACCCGATCCACCACTAGGGATTCACCCATAGATGTGGAAACACGTATGAGCATATGTATCGATCATATTCCAAATCATGTTCAGAACAAAATAGGTGGTCATATAAGAATATACGAAACCAAGGTCAAATAACATAAGATACTCCTTCCATAATGGCCATATCAAACATTTCCATTCAGTTAAATCCATGTCTTTGATTTTTAGCTACCTATAATGCACCGGTCTGGTCCCCAATACGATCGTACCAATACTCAATTTATCATACCCCACATACTCTTCACATTATTCCACTAAAACATACAATCTCAATATTAACAAAATATTATAACCACTTCGGTCATTTACCTTACTCTCAAATCGTCACTAGTATCAAAGTCTTCTTAGCAAACACATTGTCGCCTCCAAATTTTTTGAACTATGGCTCCCTCTCTTTCCATGGAAGCAATCCATGACAGATACAAGTCCCACCCAAGGATGGTAGCACTAATTCCAAATATGATAGTACCTTCTCATCGAGATAAATCTATTAAATCACATCCACAGTCAAGTTATACAAACTTTCACATATAATGTTTCAACTACCATTTCAAACCATCACATACCTCATGTCAAAACTCAGAGAAATCCTTGGCCACTGATGAGTCCATGATTTGGACTCATTTAGGGCTTTGTTTTGATAGATTTTGTGTCCTCAGATGCCTAATTTATGCTATAAATTGATGTTAATACCTTGATTTTCAGGTATATGAATTGAGGAGCAAAGCAAGGACGCTAACATGCAAAAAGGAACAAAACTAGCTGAAGAAATGAACAAGGGCGAGCCTGAAGATTGCCAATAGCACTTGGCGTGTCACCGAGTGGCTAATCTCACTGCTTAAAGTTCCAGTGTGCCAAGCCTTGAAGGAAGAAACCAAGTCGGCGACAAAAAAAAGCAGTAGGTGAGTCACCGAGCAGTTTCGCAATGCAAAGAGAGATCGCCCAAAGTTACAAAACTTGAGGATGCTGAGTACCAAGGCAAAACGGCGATGGAAGAGATCAATGGGCGGCTAGCCGAGTGGTTCGGCGAGCTCGACTTACTTCGCCAATTTTTCCTTCTTGGCTTATTTTTGGCGACTATAAATTAGTTTTAAATAGTTAATTTAGCATCGATTTGTGGAGACTTTTAGAATCCAACTTAGTCAAGAACAATTTTCTCTTGAGTTTCTGAGTAGACCTGAAGGTTTTCAGACTCAATTTGGAGATTTTGCAAGTGGGTTTCGAATTTTCTTCGAATTGGAGCATTATAAAGCTTGAATTCCTCTTACCCAGTTGATGGCTATCGATTTGGTAACAAGTTTATCTTTTTATGATGCTCGGGTAAAACCCCAATTCTTGGGGTGTGATCATGTGATTATGGGTTGAATTAATTTATGGATATTGTTAATTACTAGTTTAAATGCTATATTGAAGTGTGTTTAATCATTAATTATGGTTTAATTTATGAATTGTAGTTGCAAATGCAGTTCTATCTTTGTGTTCCTAGCTTGCTCGAGAGAGAGGTTTTAGAACTAAGAATATTGATTAATCATTTGTAGGTATTGGGTTGATTTGGTTTCATCTTGCGAGAGTGAATCCTAAACCCAATCCTACCTACTTGCTCGAGAGAGAAGTTGTATTAAGGTTATGGGTTGTTCTTAATTCCTATGCTTGTTGATATTTGAGAGAAATCACTTGAAGCAGAATAGTTGTTCGAGAGAAAGTTATTTCAGTTATAGCCTACCCTACCCACTGATATTTAGATATTTCCTAGTAGTTTCAATTACCCATATATCGAATTTGCCTATAATCGATCACATTCTGAGAATCCCTCTCCTTATTGTTATCTCTTTACTAATTGACAACATTGTAGTTGAATATTTCAAACCAAAACCCCCCATTTGACATTTGTGTCACCCCTTTAATTTGTTTTATGTCTTTTTCGATAATTTCTATTCCTATGGTTAATTAGATCACATTCGTACTTCATAATTGAATTTGAACACGTACCCCTACTCATTTGTTGAGTTTTATACTTCTTAATTATCATTTGCACCTAGAATTGGATGAGGTGTGCTTGAAACGTTAATAAAAAAATAGCACCGCTGCTGGGAAGTGGTGTTGTTGAAAATTCTTTTATTGAAGTTGAAATGTGATCTTTTTGGCTGTAGTTGAATCAACTTATTTTGGTTTTTGGTTTTGTGTTGTTTGTGTTGAACAGAGGAGGAGATGAGTGTGAACGACAGTAATGGTAGACTAGTGGGCCACCAAGATGATATTGGGAACTTAAACGATGTTAATTGACTAAAATGTCAATGACCAAAATCAAGTGGGTGGTGTTGGTGCCATTCGTTTATCTCCAGCTGAAGGAAACACTATTTTTCACATAACAAGCACAATGCTTCAGCTCCTACAACTGAAAGGTTTGTTTGGAGGGCTGGCTCATGAGGATCCCCATGAGCATATTAGGAATTTTGTGGATGTCTGTGGGCCATTCTCATTTAAGAACACATCGCAAGAATCGGTCCATATTAGGTTGTTCCCGTTCTCTTTGATGGGTGAAACTACTAAATAGTTGGCTGAGTTACCAAGGGACTCTATCACCTCTTGGGATGAGCTGACCACAACATTTCAGGTGAGATTCTTTACCCCATCGAAGATGACGACTCTAATAGATGGAAGCCTAGGGTTCAGATGTTTGGAAGGTGAGTAAATCCATGAGACATGGCTGAGATTTAAGAAGCTGATGCTTCAATGCCCAACTAATGGACTTCCAGATAATGTGCTGCTTCAACATTTCTATAAAAGCCTTGATTCGGTAAACAAAGGAGTGGCTAATCAACTTTCTTCGGGTGGTCTGATGCAACAACCCTATGCCATAACATCCCAACTCTTTGATTGCATGACCAAGATCAAGAGGGCATGTTACACTCGTGAAGACCAGATCTCTCCTCTCACTTATAAATTGAGAAAATAGTAGTTCGAGAAGGATTACGAGAGAGACCAAAACATGGCAAAAATAATGACTCAGTTAGATATCTTGGCAAAAAATGTCATGGGTGCTAGTGCAAGGAGTGTTAATGCTGTGGGTGTTGGTGAAATGTACCTCGATGAAGCAAAATTTGAAGCACTGTACAATGAGGAAGTAAACTTCCTAGCCAACCAAGGAGGAGGTTATGGTGCAAACTACCCAAGATCAGGAGGAAATCAAGGATGAAATAGAGATGAGGGCTGGAGAGACTGTGACAGAGATTCGCGTGATCGTAACTCCACTTGGAAGGAAAAAGAGAGGGAGAAGGATATGTATATTCCTCCCTATGAGCGTCAAAGCCCAAGGAATCTGAAGGAGGTCAGACAGAAGATATGCTCTCACGCATTCTCAACAAAGTTGAAGGGGCTGACAAAGTGTTGAAAGAGATGAAGGATGATGTCTCAACTCTCAATCAGACGGTGACCTTTCACTCAGTCTCTGTTAAGCAGCTGGAGACCCAAATTGGTCAAATTTCATTGCATTTGAATCTAAGACAACAAGGGGGGTTGTCTAGTGATACTATGGCAAACCCCAAGAATGAAGCTTGAATGGGTATCTTTATCGTGCCATGACGTTAACTAAGGTGCTTCTTGGGAGGCAACACAAGTTTGTAATGCTTTAAGTTTGATTTTGAATAATGGGTGTTGATTGTACAGGTTGAAAAGTGGAGTGTGTTTGAGAATGTGCTATTTGGCGAGCCAAAGAGTCCATCCGGTGACTCACCGAAGAGGTTGGCGAGCCCGACTTGGACCGCCGTTGGACCCACAAAACATGAGGTGGAGGTCTGTAAAACTTGGCGGGCCAATTAATTAATCGGTGACTCACCAAACAGGTCGGCGATCTCGATTTTGTCTGCCGTTTGGAACCCCAAGATAATTGGGAGTTTTTTAAAACTCGACGAGGTAATTTACCATTCGGCGATTCGCCGAGTGGTTTAACGTGGACAACTAACACTGCCGAAAGGGCCGCAAACTGAAAGGTTTTAAAAGGCCAAACAGTTTAAAATTTCAAAATCTTTCATATTCTCTCAATTATAACCGCATTTTATTCCTTTTTTTTGTTTGATCTCGTGCTCAGAATTAGATTTTTTTGCCGCCTAGCTTTTCAAATTCTCTATTCAGCATTCAGGTTGGTTTTCCGAACCCCGCACCTATGATTAGTGGTTGAACTCAAATGCTAATGTGTGTTGGGTAATAGTGTGATTAATGTTTTATTGGTTGGATTGCCTATTTTGTGTTTCAAAATTGTGCCTAAATGCTTAAAATGATGAATCTCTATGTTTTGTGCGTTAATGTTGATTCTTAATTGTTGGGTTGCGGTTAATTTGTATTGGGTTTAGTGGGGTGAAGTCTGAGTAACCTCGAATTGAGTAGAATGACGCAAGTTGCCCAATGATGGAGCGTTTGACGTCATTTTTAAGGGCAAAAGTCGTCAAATGGCTAATTTTGGCCAAATTGGGGGAAGCCTGAGTACCCCGGAGGCATGGGTTGATTGTATCTGAGTCTAATTGCATAGTGTGTTGGTTTGATTTTGATTTCAGGGGCTGCGGGCTTGATTTTGGAAAATGGGGTTGAAAATTAGCACATTGGGCAGTTTGGCGAGCTGGGTTGAGCTCGCCGAACTATTCGGCGGTTCGCCAAAGTCCCCTTTTGATCGACTTTAATTTTGTGATTTGGTTGAATTTAGTCTGTAACTTTCGGTGGGAAGCCTGAGCTTGCCGAAAGGTTCCCTTGATCGCCCTTTCTGAGCCCTAACCCCTAAAATGCACTGTAATATTCAGCGGGCTAGTCTAAGCTCACGGAGTTGTGTCGGCGATTCACCGAACCTCCCTGAATATCGCCGACATGCCTTATTTCTGAGAAATTTTTGAGCTGGTCCTTTCGGCGAGCTCGATCTGGCTCGCCTAAGTGACTGGTTCGACGAGTCTTTCTGCAACATAATTTCTGCAACTTTCTTGAACAAGTTCTATCATTTTTCGATGTATTTTGTAGATATGGCTAGACGCAAAGTATTAGGACAAGACATGCCGCCCCACAAATGGGCAAAAAGGATAGTCATAAATGAGGATGCAATAACATCCAAAGCAAGGGCAACAAAACTTCCTAAAAAAGGTGGGAAAGGCAAGGGAAAGGGCAAGGCGCCTGCAGTAGAGTCTCCGGAGACTAGCTCCGATAGTGAGGGAGTCTACGCGACTTACCCCACTACATCAGAGAGCGAAGGGGACTGCCAGGGTTCTCAGACTGCCATCTCTGAGCTTGAGGATGACCAACTTTTATTGGACATGAGAGCTGAAATGCGCTCCAAGAGGATATATGATCCGTCTAGGATCCGGGTGCCCCAGACTCCTTCTCCCCTAGCTTCTGGGCAAACTATTATCCCCGCACCACCTATATAGAGTCCTCCTCCCCGGTCTCTCAATAGACTAAAGGTCGAGGGATTGCGGACTATCATCGAGGAGAAGAGATTGTCCACAAATGGGGTGGTGGACAGGTATCTAGATATTTGGCACACCCTCAAATCTTACAAATTAGAGATCTTCACTAAGTCCTGAGGTTCCTATATTCATATCTGGGTTCGGGAGTTCTACTCAGCTTATGGAGCTTTGGTGCCACAAAGCAAGAGGAAAGCTAGTACTTTCAAGCCAGTGGACTACGTGGTTGTTGATGAGTCCACGATTTGGACTCATTTGGGGTTATATTTTGATTGAATTAGTGTCCTCAAATGCATATTTTGTCTCAATATCTGATGTAATTCCTTAAATTTCAGGTATTTGGAGTTTGAGGCAAAACATGGACATTACTTGGCAAAAAGGAACAAGGCTGCTGAAAAGACAAAGAAAAGAAGGCTTTAATCTCGCCTAATGTTCAAGTGTGCTGAGCCCTGAAGGAAAAGATCACTTCGGCGGTGGAGAGGAGATGTCGGCGCATCGTCGAATAGTTCCGCGAAGCTGTACTTTATCGCCCTTTGCTAAAGAACCCAAATCTGCTGATGGCCAATGCAGAAAGGCGGTGAACCATACCAAAGGTCGGATCACCGAGTGGATCGATGATCCTGACTAATTGCATCGAGTGGACGTTGGAAGTACACTTTTTGACAACTATAAAACTAGTTTGAATTATTAGTTTTAATATCGAGAAATCAATTTCAGAATAGAATACTGAGTTTTTTTTAGACATTTTAAGTTTTCTTAGAGTTTTTGGAGACATTTGTTCTTCAACTTGAAGGTAGCATCCAAGGAAGCTCTACTCCATTGAACTACAAGGATGAAGCTTTAGAAACCCCAAGGAGGCCCATAACAAGATCTCAAACCAAGGAGTTCAATGATAAGCTCAATGGGCTTCAATCGCTGATCCAAAGGTTTCTTATTGGGGAAGAAGAGCTCAAGCCCAAGGGAGAGGAATTGTCCAAATGCTACAATTATTTGGTGGCCCAAATTCAAGCCCAAGATGAGGAATTTTAAGGTCCAATTTCGTGCAAATAAGGTCAAGAAGAGTCCAAGAATCAGCCACAACAAGAGTTGCTTTCTGCCCAAGTTTTGAGAGAAGACTAGTCAAACTTTCCAAGATTGTCAAGATTCTTTTCCTAGTTGGGATTTACCTTATTTCTTTATTTATATATAGGTTATTAATATTTTCCTTAGTCTATTTATGGTCTCCTAAGTACCATTTAATGCTTTCCTAGAAGTACTAAATTTGTTCCTAGTTAGGTTACTTTATTTCCTTTCTAGAGTAGGATTCCTTGTAGTTGTTTTTTTTAGGGTTTGGCTTCTTGGACGTTTTTCCCTTCTCCTATATATAGGAGTCCTTTTCATTCATTAAAGACAATTTAGATTGATATTAATAATATTTGAGAGAGTTCTTTGAACCTTTGTGACTTGTTCTTTGAGAATTTATCTTTAAACCTTTACTAGTTTCATAGTTTAAGGTATAAAGTAACTTCTTCTTGTGATATCTTTGGTTTCTTTTTGGTATTCTTTAGAAGGTGATTAGTTTCTACATACTAATTATTGTCTTTAGTTACTCATAAAGCGGTCAAGATCCGAATCTATCGTTTTGATTCGTTTTCTCAAGTAAAGGCATTGGATTTTTTCCATAAATCTATACGTTGTTACTTGGATCTTTTCAAGGCCATAGAACATTTAATCCTTGGAAATTCGTGGATCTTTCCTTCGAATCTCCCATATCTTTAGTTAGTTTTGTTGTTTCTTTTCTTGTGCTTCCGCATTCTAATATTCAATTCTCTATTTGTGATCTCCCTTAACCTTTGCTGTTATCAAGTGGTATCAGAGCGGTTCTATCAAGATTCCGTTCTTGATAAATCTTGGGATTTCTTCTTATAGCAAAAAAAAATAATAATAAAAAAAAAATAGCGTGGATTAACTGTTAGGTCTTGCTTGTTGATAGTTTATTTTTTTGTTTAAATGTGATTTCGTTTAGTAGTTGTGTATGAACTTAATGGGATTGTAGTTGCAAATACGATTTCATCTTAGTGTTTTTTGCTTACTCGAGAGAGAGGTCATAAAACTAAGACTACTAAATTGATAGCTGGTGGTATTGGGTCGACATGGGTTCAACTCGAGAAAGTGAATCCTAGTCCTTCTCCCACACATTCAGCTCGAAAGAGTGAATGGGCTAAGGCGGAGGCTGTGCTTAACACAACAAATTGGTGTTCGAGAGAAACTGATTTGATTCGGGGTAAGTTGTTCGAGAGAAAACTTATCCCCACTAAAGTCTAGCCTAGTCACAAATGTTCAACAAGTTATTATCAAAAACATGTACCCAATAGTCTAGTTTATCCCGTATTCCTATCACATCCAAGAATCTCGTCTCCATACTTGCATCTTTTATATTTTTGTTGTTTTTTCTTATTAATCAATACAAAAACCCCCATTGATAATTGACACATTCGTGTCACCTTTTGATTTGAAATGTTTTTATTCGATAATGTTTTTAGCTATGATTAGTTAGAACTAGATTTTACTTTACTATTTGATTCTCAATTGTTAACTGCTCCCTTAGGACTCGACCCCAACCCTTGGTTGGGTTATATTTCTACTCACGATCATTGGCACTTGAACTGGAAGTAGTGTCTTGATAGCATGATTAAATCAAAATGGCACCGCTGCCGGGGAGTGGTGTTAGTTGAGAATTTGTTGTTTAGTAGTATTTTTGTTCTTCTTAGTCATAGTTCTACTTACTTAATTTTTATGTTTGTTTGTTTGTGTGTGTTTAAACAGGAAGTATGAGCGTCAAAGGCAGTAATGGTAGCCAGGTGGGCCATCAAGATGACATCGGAAATCTTAACGATGTCCAAGAGCCCAACGCTAATGACCCCCATCTCATGGGAGGTATTGGTGCCATTCGCTTACCTCCAGCCGAAGGGAATGCAGTGTTCCACATCACGAGCACTATGTTGCAACTCTTGCAACTTAAGGGACTCTTCAGTGGGTTGGCACATGAAGACCCTCATGAACATCTTCGAAACTTCATTGATGTATGCAGACCATTCTCCTTCAAGAACATCTCTCAGGAGTCAGTCCGGTTGAGGTTATTCCCATTCTCTCTGATGGGGGAGGCATGTAAATGGCTGGCTGAATTGCCACGTGAATCAGTCACTTCTTGGGAAGAGTTGGTTAACGCATTTCAAGTGCGATTTTTCCCTCCTTCAAAGATGATGACACTTCGGGATAGCATTCAGAGCTTTAAGCGTCTAGAAGGTGAGCCAATACAGGAAACTTGGCTGTGATTCAAGAAGTTGGTGCTTCAATGATCAACCCATGGCTTGCCTGATAGTGTGTTGCTGTAGTATTTTTACCGGAGTCTTGACTCGGTAAGTAAAGGTGTTGCCGACCAACTTTCTCCAGGAGGTTTGATGCAACAACCTTATGCGATAGCAGTTTAGTTCTTGGATGGCATGACTACCATAAACAGGGCGTGGTATACTCGGGAAGATCAGGTTTCCCTTCTCACATTCAAGCTAACCAAGGAGCAGATGGAGAAAGACCAAGAGAGGGACCAAAACATGGCCAAGATCATGACACAACTTGATATTTTGCCTAAAAATGTCATGGGAGCTGGTGCTCGTAGTGTCAACGCCATGGGTGTCGGGTGTGCTAATCCAGATGAGTCCAAGTTCGAAGCCTTGTATAATGAAGAGGTAAATTTCTTAGCCAACCAAGGCGGTGGCTATCGCTCAAACTACCCGAGGCAGGGTGGTAACCAAGACTGGACTAGGGATGAAGGTTGGAAGGATCGAGTTCGTGAATGGAGGGACCGTAATCAAAATTGGAAGGATAGGGAGAAAGATATGTATATACCTCCTCATGAGTGCCAAAAGCCAAAGGATTCAGAAGGTGGTAGGTCTGAGGATATGCTCTCTCGTATCCTCAACAAATTTGAAGGGTCAGATAAGGTTTTAAAAGAAATGAAAGAAGATGTGTCTACCCTTAGCCAGACCGTCACTTCCCATTTAGTGTCGATCAAGCAGTTGGAGACCCAAATAGGTTATATCTCATCTAATCTCAACCTGAGACAGCAATGGGGTTTGCCTAGTGACACTACGGCTAAACCCAAGAATGAGGTTTGAAGGTGGACTCGCATCGTGCCGCAACGTTAACTAAGGCGCTGCTTGGAAGGCAACCCAAGTTTTCTTTTATGTTTTCTATTTGTTGAAATAATGGTGTGTTGATTGTGCAAGTTAAAGCGTGGGACATGTTTGAAAAATGTAGATTGGCGAGCTAAAGTCCAGTTGGTGAAACGCCGAAGAGATCGGCGACCTCGACTTAATCCGCCATTTTACTCAAAACATCTTTCAATTGAAGTTCGTAAAAATCGGTGAGCCCAGGAAATTATTGGCGATTCACCGACCATGTCGGCGATCCCGACTTAATCCGCTGTTTGGACCCCCAAAATTGATGGATGCCCCTGTAAACCTTGGTGAGGTAAGTATCCACTATGTGTGTCGCCGAGTGGATCAGCCACCATGACTAACGTCGCCGATTGGGTGAGAACTGGACGGTTTATTTAAAGAGCCAAAGATTTAAAACTTCAAATTATTCATTTTCCCTCGCTTTCAAACTTACCGAACTCATACCTGCTTAGTATCTTTTACTTCTTGCTATATAACCATATTTTGGTTGTTGAGTTATGCTTGGATTTCAATATCATTTTTAATAGCATTAAAGTTGGTTTTCTGAACCCCATGTTTATTTTTGAGAATTTTGTACTCATTTGTGATGAAATTATATTATTAATGTGTGCTGAGCCTCTCTGTGCTAGGATGATTGAATGCCTATTTTTAAATTGCAAACATAGCCTATATTGTTTTAAATATTGAAATCCCGTAATTTAGCTCATTGAAAGATGTTAAATCTTGTAGGATTATGCTCATATGATATGGGTCCTGTTTAAATTCGAGTAGTGCATTGTTTGAATTGGTTTTTCAGAGGTTGCGGGGATGAATTCGAGAACTTGGGTTGAAAATAGGCACGTTGGGTAGTTTGGCGAGCTGGGTCGAGCTCGCCGAACCACTCGGCGGTTTGCCCAATATCCTCATCTCGCCTTTCAATTCATGTTTTACTTGTTTGCCTCTGCAATTTTTGGTGAGAAGCCTTAGTCACCGAGGCAACTTGGCGACTCGCCAATCGGGTCGGCGAGTCTGTCTGCAATTGATCTTCACGGATTTTGTTTGAATGGATTCTAATTTTTCTAAATTCTTTGCAGACATGGCCAGACCTAAAGTTGCTGGGAAAATCGTGCCACCCCGAAAGATAAGAGCACTAAATTTCAAAATGAATGAAGAGAGATCGAATCTTCCAAAGTAGAGAAAACAAGAACACCTACCTAGAGTTACAAGCAAGGGAAAGAGGGCTACCATGAGAGATACCTCTGTTCCTTCATGGGCCTGGAGAATTTTCTCAGTTGTACGGAGATTGATTTTGAGGTTCCCATCATCCTTGGGGGACCATTCCTTGCCACAAGGCGTGCATTGGTTGATATGGAGAAGGGGCAGATGAAGTTCAGACTGAAAAATGAGGAAGAAACTTTCAATATCTGTAGGTCCATGAAGCAGAGTAATGGGCTCCAAATGGTATCTGCTATAATTTACAGAGTTGAGAGTGGAACAAAAGTGCAAATTGAAGAGCGACTCGGTGTTGAGGCACTAGCAGCAGTTATGATGAATTTCGATAGTGATGGAATTGAAGAGTACGATGAGTTGGTAGCTGCACTTGATAAGTGCGAATATAAGTCAAAACCAAAGAAGTATGAGTTTGACATGAAGAATCGCTAGTCTCCACCCGCGAGGCCATCTGTTGTAGAAGCACCAAAATTGGAGCTTAAGACTTTACCACCGCATTTGAGGTATGCATTCTTGGGTAGAGATAATACTTTTTCGGTCATCATTGCCACAGATTTAAATGAGAGACAAGTAGAGTGCTTGGTGACTGTGTTACAGAGGTTCAAGCGAGCTATTAGGTGGACTATTGCGGATATTATTGGGATTCCTCCCGGTATTTGTTCCCACAAAATCCAACTCATGCCAGATCACAAACCTAGTATTGAGAACTAAAGAAGATTAAATCCGCCTATGCAAGAGGTAGTTAAAAAAGGAGAATATCAAGTGGTTGGACACTGAGTTATCTATCCCATTGCAGATAGTAGTTGGGTATGTCCTGTTCAATGTGTGCCCAAGAAAGGTGGGATTACTGTGGTTCTTAATGAGAGAAATGAGCTTGTTCCGATGCGGCCCATGTCTGGATGGAGATTCTGCATGGACTATCATAAGATAAATACTTGGATAGAAAATAACTATTTCCCTATGCCATTGATGGATCTGATGTTGGATAGACTTGCTGGTAAGGGTTGGTATTGTTTTCTTGATGGTTATTCAGGCTAAAATAGATTTTGATAGCTCCGGAGGACCAAGAGAAGACCACCTTCATTTTCCCTTATGGGACTTTCGCCTTCAAACGGATGCCCTTTGGGTTGTGCAATGCTCCAGCAACCTTCCATCGTTGTATGATGTCAATATTTTCTGATATGGTGGAGGACACTATTGAAGTGTTCATGTATGATTTCTCTGTGGTAGATGACTCTTTCAACCGATGTCTGGATCATCTGGCTGAGGTGCTTAAAAGGTGTGAAGACTGCAATTTGGTGCTAAATTGGGAGAAGTGCCACGTTTTGGTGAAAGAAGGGAAAGTTCTGGGTCATCAGATTTCTGAGAAGGGCATTGAGGTTGATAGAGCAAAGGTAGAGGTAATTGAAAAGCTTCCACCACCTATCTCTGTAAAAGGTGTTCGAAGTTTTCTTGGGCATGCAGGTTTCTATAGGAGGTTCATTAAAGATTTCTCTAAAATTGCACATCCATTGTGCAAACTGCTTGAAAAGGAGTATACGTTTGATTTTGATGATGCTTATCTTAGAGGATTTGGAGAGTTGAAGGAGAAGTTGGTTACTGCACCTATCATTATTTCACCGGATTGGGGACAACCGTTTGAGGTAATGTGCGATGCGAGTGGAGTGGTGCTTGGTGTAGTATTGGGACAGAGGCGAGAGAAAATTCTCCATCCTATTTACTATGCTAGCAAAGCTCTGAATGTGGCCCAGAAGAATTATACTATGACTGAACAAGAGCTTCTTGTGGTGGTTTTCGCATTTGAAAATTTTTGATCCTACCTGCTTGGTACTAAGGTCATAGTGCATACTGACCATTCTGTATTGAGGTATTTGATGGCGAAGAAGGATGCAAAACCGAAGCTAATTAGATGGGTATTGTTGCTGCAAGAGTTTGATTTTGTGGTAAAAGATAGAAAGGGGACCGAAAATCAAGTTGCCGATCACTTGTCCAGTTTAGAGGAAGAGGATATGCTTAAGCTTGGTGATAGGGCTGAAATTAATGATACTTTTGTTGATGAAAAGGTATTGGCTGTTTCTCATGATCTGATTCCTTGGTTCGCAGATTTTGCTAATTATTTGGCAAGCGATTTGGTGCCCCCAGACTTGTCTTTTCACCAAAGGAAATTTTTTATGCATGATATGAAGAAATACTTTTGGGATGAGCCTTACTTGTATCGTAGTTGTGCTGATGGGATTATTCATCGTTGTGTGCCCGACTACCATCCACCAAGATGCTCATGATTTCGCCAAGTCTTGTGATCGTTGCCAAAGAGAATGAGGGATTTCGAGGAGGCAAGAGCTTCCTATGAAATCCTATATTGGTGATAGAGTTGTTTGATGTATGGGGCATTGATTTTATGGGTCCATTTGTGAGTTCACATGGGATGAAGTATATTCTTGTTGCGGTGGATTATGTATCGAAATGGTTGGAAGCAGTTGCGCTCTCCAACAATGAAGGTAAAAGTGTCACCGCATTCTTGAAATAGAATATCTTCTCCAGATTTGGTACACCGAGGGCTATTATTAGCGATGGAGGTTCTCACTTTTGTATTAAGTTGTTCAAGGCCCTACTTGAGAAATATGGTGTCCGCCACAATGTAGCCATTCCTTACCATCCGCAGACTAGTGGGCAAGTTGAAGTGTTCAACAGAGAGATCAAACAGATTTTGGTGAAGACTGTGAATGCTAATAGAACGGATTGGTCAAGGAAGCTTGATGATGCTCTATGGGCATATCGCACTGCATACAAGACCACCATAGGTATGTCTCCTTACCAACTTGTATAGGGGAAGTCTTGCCATTTACCGGTAGAGCTAGAGCATAAGGCTTTGTGGGCAATGAATAAGCTAAATTTGGATTGGGGCGCCACATCTAATCAAAGAATGAATGACATGAATATGCTTGATGAATTTCGCCTAAAAGCTTATGAAAGTTCAGCCTTGTACAAGGAGAAGATGAAGAGGTATCATGATCAAAGAATTGAAAAGCGAGAATTTGTTGTGGGTGATCTTGTGCTTCTATTCAACTATAGGTTGCGCTTGTTTCCGGGCAAACTCAAATCCAAATGGACCGGCTATTTTTTCTCACAAAAGTGCTTCCCCAAAGAGCGGTTGAGCTTGAGAACAATGAAGGAACAAGGTTCATGGTTAACGGGAAAAGGATCAAGATCTATCTGGGAAACACAGAAACTGTGCAAGAAGTGGTTGAAGCCTATCATCTTGATGAAGTGTAAGTAATCAAGAGGCCTGCGTCGTGCCGCGACGTTAAATCAAGTGCTGCTTGGGAGGCAACCCAAGATGTAAAATCTTGCCAACAATAGGTTTTTTGTTTTTCGTTTAGTAATTTTCTTTGTTTAGTTGTTTATATGTACTCATTTAGATAGTTGCTTTACTTTTGATCTAGTGTTGGCTAGACACAGCATAGGGTCCGTGTCTAAAAAGTGTCCAGAAAATGTAAAAAGAACGTGCTAATGATTGCTACATGTGCAGGGGCGAAAAGCAGAATCTGCAGGAAAAAGGTCTGGTGCAGCGATCTACGGACCCCATTGACGGCCAGTGGTTCAGTCCACGGATCGTCAATAGTGTCCGTAGATCCCAGGTAAGTTATGATATTTTCCAAGTTAGAATGTCATCTACGGTCCCAATCTACGGACCGTAGATTGATCCACGGACCGTAGATGGGGTCTCGTGGATCCAAACCCTAATTCTGTCTGACCCGACCCGGACCCCCCTATTTAAAATTCCCTAATTTGAAATCATTTCCACTTCCCTCTATTCACTGTCCAACCATTTCAAACACTTCAACTCCCCTAAATCACTCCATAACTCCCCAATAAAATTATCCCTTCCATTCCGAATACTACTCATTCCATATTCCACAAAAGGGTCTGGTGTTTGGGTTAGTAACGAAGAGGTGGTGTTTGGTCTTGAAAGCATCTGTCATCAGACAATCACCCCATTTACGTTGCTGAAAGGTAATAGACTTTCTCCTCACTTTGAATTTCGATTCATTGATAGATTATAGAAAGACAGGGATTAGGTCTTGACCTTGGGTAATTGTTAGATGAAATTGCATGCTAAACTTGGAAGTCACAATACCCTTGGAACGATAGATAGTGATTGTACTGCCTTGTTGTATGAGATTATAAGTCTCAATGTAAGTTTCGACTTAGGGTTCCAAAGTTTGTCTTAAATACTTGTTAAAATGATTAAATGGAATCCTGAGAATGACAAACTAGCATAATTAAGTGTTGAAATGCATGATTAGACTAGGACCTTGTTGACAATGGTCAAACATGTGAGATTGAAAGTAAAGTATGTCTAAAACCTGGCACATATCCCATCCATGAATCCCCGTCCATGGACCGTAGATCAATCTACGGACTGTAGATAAGGTCCGTGGATGGAACACTTGAAGAGTTCTCTAAGTGTCAAACCACAGATGTGAATTACCGTCCGTAGATCAATCTACAGACTGTTCTGCACAACCGTGGTTTCCCTCTGCGACCAATATTGTTGGTCCTCGGATCCATGGAAGGGATCCACGGATCGTAGATCAGTCTACGGACCATAGATCTCCACTGTAGCCACTGTCTGAATTTTTTTTTGTCTTTTGTTGGTGTCGTTTTTAGTTCTAAAATTATTTCGAGTGTGTTGTTAGTCAGTCTTGGTACTAATAACTCTTCCATATGTTCGATGGCACCCAAGAAGCTAGTCACCTACACAAAAATGGGCAAGTCAAAATCTGTTGCCCCTAGCTTCAGGTTAATTGATGAAGATAATGAAATGGAGACGAATTCGGCATACGTTCCTCCCAACACGAGGACGTCTCCCACTGCACCTCGAGTCACCAGAGGCACCCCCCGGAAGGTGATTCCCGACGTAGTCACTGTCTCCTAGTCTGATGAGGAGCACACACTGATCGAGTCGCAAACTAGGGATGCTTCCAGTTCAGAGAATGGGTCTACGTCCGGTTCTGCGTTTAGCAATCCTTCAGGGTCCGAGTCTGCCCAGGCTTCAGGGTCCATCACTAAATCAATGACAGGTTCTGGTGATAATGAACAAGCAGCCTCGTCTGATGAGGCCACTAGCTCAGAATCAGTACCCGTACCACGAAATGATGTCCCCACTCCAGTGGCCGGCGAGCCAAATAGATGGTGTGTTATGGGCCAATGGAAAATTTATCGGGATGCCAAGATGAAGAATGACAAAGAGAAGATGGCACGACTTATTACAAAAGAGTGCAGAGTCCTCATAGGGAGCTTGCACACTGTCCCCGACATCTACCAGATTTTTAAACTTCACAAGTGTGACTGGATGGCTCGACACCTTGGGACTTATAGCGAGGAGATTGTGCGGGAGTTCTATGCCTCCTATGCTGCCACTCTCCGAGGTTCGATTGACAAGAGGTCCAAGCCCACAGCCCAGGACCCTATCACTTCTACTATGGTCCGAGGTTTTTCAGTAGATATCTCACATACCACCATCAGCCGATTCCTCTATGGCCCTGGTCCTGATCACACTTGGGCCCTCAACACGGCCGAATTTGATTACAGATGGGATGTTGTAAGGAGTGGAGCCTTCATGCGTAATGCCGAGTAGAGGGAGGCTGTCTTACTGTGGTTGGCAAGGCACATAGCTGCAGATGGAGAGCGTGTGGAGTGGGTTAGCTCACCATGTTTGAGTATTGATCAGAAGGCCACCTTGACTTTGGTGGCCAAGTTTTTTTGGTTATTTGTGTGGAACAGGGTGTCGCCTACAAAAGCTGACAACTAACTCACATCAGACAGAGCCGTCATGGTTCCCGCATTAGTAGCAGGATTGGAGATCGACTTTGCCTGCATGCTGCTGGCAGAAATTCACGAGAGGGCGTTCAAGACCTCCACTACTTACCCCTTTCCATGTTTGATTTTCCAATTGTGCAGGGACTCTTGAGTGCCGCTCTGGCATTGTGATAGGTTGATCCATCCTACGGGGACCTTAGATATTGGCCTAATCCGGGATGAGGTAAATGTGGCTGCTCCTCGCAGAGGGCCACGGATCGATGTGCCATTGGTTGTTGATTTAGTAAATGCTGTGGAGCAGATACATGGTGATGAGCCTATTCCCCCATCCTACACTGATGATACCCCTGCCTCCTCTTCTCAGACCGTTAGTCAGGACCCCAGCTCATATAGAGCCACCCCACCTTTGGGAGCCAATGTTATACCACTAGCCTGAGTTCAGAAGTTAGAGGCCCAAATGGCCACCTTGCTGCACCACATTAAGCCCTGGATGCGGAAGTTGATTGCTGAGTCCGAAGATAGAGTAGAAACAAGGATGGAGGCTAAAATGGACCAGAAGGTCCAAGTAGTTCATAAGAGGCTCGATGCCTTTGAGTTGAGAGTACTAGAGAGGCCAACTCTTACTATCGATATGTCCTCTTTCCGGATCAAGCTAGCTAGTCTCTGGGCTGATGTTGACACCATCTTGGCCACACCAGATGTTGAGCCACAGGCTGTACCCTCTGCATTAGGTGACGATACTGTCCTGGGTGCAATATTCAGTGGAGATGATGCGGATGCGCATCCCGAGCCTACACGTGCCCGTAGAAAGAGGCACCATTCTAGTCATCAAACTGAGCTCATAGAGGAGTAAAAGGCTAGCAAAAGGCAGCGCAGGCAGGAGAAGAAGGCACAAAAAGCCTCCATATTAGATGATCAGCTGAGGCAGCAGAGGGCCCGTGAGATGGTTGCTGGGGCGTCAAGTTCTATGCCTGTGTTTGAGGTTCCGCCTAATGTGGCGATTGACGTGAGCACCACTGATGGTGCAGTTAGAGTCGTCGATTGCACTACTGATGGTGCTGCCCTTGTTGATGTGGGCACTACTAAGGGTGACCCGACTGTTGATTTAGCGGGCTCCGAGAAACCAGACCCACCCGCTTGTTGATGGTTCGTCGGCACTATGCGCCTCAGGTTTACTTCACCCAAATCCATTACTTTTTACTGTTTTTCTGTGCATTGGGGACAATTGCACCATTTTTGTTGGGGGTGGGGTAAATGGATTGTAAGTGATAGGGTGAAATCTGAGTAACCCAACTCATAATCCTCTCTTGGGGTTTTCTTGCCTGTGTTTGTTTCCCCCAAGAGACTGTTTAATTTCTTTTGAACCGGCATGTGTTAGGATCGTATGTGTAGAAGCATGAAAAAGAATGAAGCATGATGACCTATGAAAAATGATACTCGTCCAAATTGTGCTAGAATTTATAGGCTAAGATAAGTTGAATGTGTTGGCTCAGAGTATGATACGATAATGAATCAACTTGATGGCATGACTTAAGCTAAAACTTGAACTGGGTAATATGATAATATGATAATGAAACTATGTGCCAAGAGTGTGTGAGAATGGTTGATTGTTCAAACAGTTTTGTGCCAATCTAGAACTTGCCCGGTTAGTCCTGCTAAGACAATCTACTCTAGAGTCTAGGAAATGATCATAGGGCCTTGTTATGATAAGTCTACAAATTGCCTAAAAGAGAATCCAACCAAATGAACTAAATGCTCCCTTTGATCCAAACGCTTTGAGCCTAAATTAGACCATATTTTTTTTTAAACCTCTAACTCATCTTCCCATAATCTATTATGTTGGCCCTGGTACCTCCTTGGACATGTGCACCTCGACTTAGGCCAAAAGCCTAAGTTGAGGGTGGCTAATGTGAAAGGCAACTTCAATCTTGGCCCTCATTCGACATCGGGTATTGTGCACCTCAACCAATGGAAAACCCATAAGTTGAAGGTGGCTGTGAAAGAGAGAAACCGAAAGAAAAATAGGTATGAAAAGAGTTTGATGTTGAAAAAAGAGATAAAGAGAAAAAGAAAAGAGAGGAAAGGATGTGACTTGTTGAAAGCTAAAGAAAAGAATAAAATGCAAGACAAAGATGAAAAGTGAAAAATAAAGAGCGACAAAAGTCTAAAAGTCACATCCAATGGTTGAAGAAAAATCAAGGGAAGGAAGGTAAAAATGGTAGGATGTCAAAAATAGGGTAAAAAGAGGTAGAAAGCCTAGTGTAATGTCAAGGAGGGCAAAAAGTCACTAAGAAGACCCAAATATACCACACCTGACCTTGAGCCTACATTACAAGCCAAGAAAGTCCTATAGTTATCCTAGAATCTAGTTTGGAGAGTCTAAGTAGTGAAAATAAGGGAAAACCTATGGTATTGAGCACTAACTGTACTTGAAGTTACTTTTGAGTGTGAGTATTGAATTAATCCCTGTACTCAAATTCATATTCATTGTGTGAAAAAGGGATTTCGTTTGAAGTAAGGGCACTCGTTACATTGTCGGAAAGTTAGTACCTTGGTATTAGTAAAACAATGTATGTTGTGTGTTGGTTGGTCGATCTTTGTCATATTTTGATCCGCATGAATTAGCTTGTCGAGTCTAAATGTACAGATTTTGCACCAGAAAAGAGAGTTGGGATAGAGAGCCATATGATTGCTTGTACTTAAATTGCTTGCTTCTATACAAGTGTCGTTTAGAGTATTAGTACATCGCTTGAGGACAAACAACAAATTTAAGTTGAGGGTGTTGATATACCGCGAGTTTACGGTATTGTTAATACATTTCACTTAAGAGTTGTGTGTGTCTAGGACCTTTTTGTATTGGTTTTTATGTGTTTTTATCATGTTTTGCAGGAAAGATGTTTAGGCGCGGACGTAAGAGACAACTGAAAGAAATGCAGAATAAGGCATCTACGGAGGTAGTCTACGGACCGTAGGTCCATTGACGCTCCGTAGATGGTGACCGTAGATCAGAAGGCAAGGCATGGAAAGAAAATCAGGGAAATCTGACCAAATGTGGAACCACGGTGGCCATTGCAGTCCGTAGATTGATCTACGGACCGTACTGCCAATCCGTAGAATGATACTGCGAGGGTTCTAATACCTGATGTTTGAAGATTGTAAGTGTGGAGCTACGGAGAGAGATTGACGAACCATAGATCAATCTACGATTTGTACTGCAGTTTCGTCGTTTGCTTCGGAGAAGCTGTTTTTTGGAAGCTGAAATTTTTTCTAAGTCATGGCTGACAGAAGGGACTCATGGACTGTAGATCTATTGACGGTCCGTGAGTCAGTCTCGTGGAATGAAGACGCATACCTGAACAAACTTTCCTTATTTTGTTTCCCTTTTAATTTAGGACTTGTTTTCTATAAATAGGGCATGTAAACCTCATTTTTGGGGGTTAGACATTATTACTTTAGTTCTAATTTTGTGACTTGACAGATTATTCCTTGCAAACCTAGCAATTATTGATTTCTTAAGTTCGTTTTGAAGATTTTGGTGTAGTAATTTAAGTTGAATTTCTGGGTTTATTATTCTTCTTATGTAAGTTCATAATTCTTTCATCTAAAACAATGAATTGTGTTCATATGATTATGGGTAACTAAACTTCACAACTAGGGTTGTGGGAACCATGAGTGATTAACAAAGTATGAATAGTAAATAATCAATTCTTGAATAGTGTTCTGCATGCATTGATAATTCTTTCGTTTAAGAGTCATTTTAACGGCGCGCAACGTTAGAACTCGCCTTGTTGCTACTTGCCGGACCAAGGAGGTAATCAACAAGAAAAGAATTATCAACATAGATTTAGTGTGATACTATCTAATAGTCTAGTGTCGATTGGTGCGAAATAATAACTAAGCCAAACATCGATGTGATGTCTAATATGAGGTAAAGGTAAGGGTTAGTAAATTATACACACGTAGTCGGACCAAGGTGCGGGGTAAAATTCTCTAGATGCCGGACCAAGGATTTAGAGATACCTAGCTTATCACTTTCCATGTAGTACACTAAGAAATGATTGTTATTACTAGGATTACTGCGTTATGAGCTTGTTGTGAACACGTATACCTTAGTTAATTCTCTCATCTTGATAACAACTGAAATTGACTTTTGTTACTAATTACTTACTGAATTTTTACAATTTGTTTCACAACCCCTCCCCCCCTTGAATTACTTGTTTCTGGAAGTAATTTGACTAAACGAATATAATTGTTGGTTAAAGTTAAGTCTAAACTATTTTCCTCGTGGGATCGACCCCAACCTATGAGTTGGGTTATTTACTTGATAACGATCGCTTATGCTTCTTTATGGATGTGTAATTTGAGCGTATCACCCAACTAAGTGAGTTGGGGTCGAGTCCCAAGGGAGTGGTACGTATTTGAGAATCAATAGAAAAGCATGAATATGATCAAGTCAATCATAGGTAAAAATATTTACGAATAAAAGCATGATTCAAGTTAAGGGTGACACAAGTATCAAATATCAGGAGGATTTGTTTCAACTATCAGCTACAACAACAAATAACACGAAAATAACAAATATGGAGATGATATTCTTGGGATGTGATTGGATTATGGGCTAAAGTAGACAAATGGGTGATTGCAATAAATAGTGAATACCTGTAAATCAGTGAATAAGCTAGACTTTAGTGGGGATAAAACTTTCTTTCGAACAATTTATCCCAAATCAAATTGGTTTCTCTCGAACACCAATAAACAGCAATTAAGAGCAGCCTTCACTTTAGTCCATTCACTCTCTCGAGCTGAATGTGTGGAAAAGGGTTTAGGATTCACTCTCTCGAGCTGAACCCATGACAACCCAATACCCACAGACTATCAAATTAGTAATCTTGATTTTAAAACCTCTCTCTCGTGCAAGCCAAAAACACGAAGGTAGAGTTGCATTTGCAACTACAACCCTTTAGATTAAGCCACAATTACTGAATGAAATCACTTTTAAACAACATTTACACTATCAATTAATAATACCCAGCAGCTAAATCAACCCATAGTCACATAATCACACCCCAAGAATTAGGGTTTTAGCTAGACATCATAAAAAGGTAAAAATCCTTATCAAATTGTGTTTCCATCAACTAGGTAAGATTAATATTGTCTTTACAAAGGTCTAAGATGAAGAATCTTCAGCACTCACTTCCAATTTCTCAGAAATGGAAATCTTCAAAGCTAAGGAAAAATGTCTCTAAATTCAGATCTAAGCTCTCAACTTGAAAAGTGAATAATATCAATGATAGATTCTAAACTTGATAGTAAACTAAAAATTTTAAAACGTATTTATAGTTGCCAAAAAATGTGCTGCGAAGGACAACTCGGCGCAATAAGTCGGGATCGCCGATCCACTCAGCGATCTGCCCTTTGGTCAATTCCATCGCCTTTCTACTTTGGCCTTCAACATCCTTGAGTTATGTAACTTTGGGCAATCTAGCACTGCTTCACGGAACCGTTCGACAACTCGCCGACTGCTCCTTTCTATCGCCGACTTGATTTTTTCCTTCAGGGCTTGGCACACTGGAACATTAGGTGAGACAATGACCATTCATCGATTCGCCCAATGGATTAGGTGATCCTTAGGCCTTCTTTTCTTTGTTCTTTCCGTTGCCTTGTTCCTTTTTTATCATTAGTGTCCATGCTTCGTTCCTCAATCCAAATTCCTGAAAATAAAGGATTTACTTCTGTTATTGGCACAAAATATACATTTGAGGACACTAAATCTATTAAAATAAAGCCCTATATGAGTCCAAATCGTGGATTCATCAACACCCCCAACTTAAACTTTTGCTTGTCCTCAAGTAAAACTCAAGTTCAACAGTTCATAAAGGTTGTCTCAAACAGTGCTACACAAGACTCAATCGAGAATGCACACAAAAAGACTCAACTTACTCATGCAAAGATCAATTGTGCACTCAAAGATTCAAGTTGTGACTCACCATTATCAAAGAATCTCAAGCTCACAATACTTGGTTCAAATGCAACTTCAAGCTCAACAAAGGTACTCAAATGCCCTCACATAAAGAATGATTCCATATTCACACAAAATGGTTCAACAATTTTAAGTTCCGAAATCAAATGCAACACTCACATTCACAAAGATGAACATAATGCATGACTTCACCCATAGGTTTGCTCATATTTTCCAATCAACCCTTGTTTCAGCTCACTCAAGATCAAAAAGGTCTTTTCAAGGCTTGTAATAGGGTTGAGTGCAAAGGTATGGTCATTTAGGCTAAATGGCTGTAATCCTCATGAAATGTGGTGTGAACAACACTTCGTTTCCTTTTCTTCATCATTTTCATTCGTGCTCACAAGTCATCCCATTATTCATTTCCCATGGACTATTGGAAACCCCATTTTCTTTGCACTTTCACAACTTTATTCCACAACTTTTTCATTCGTTTTCTTTTTCATTATTTTCTTCTTTTTCTTTCTTTTTTTTCGTATGGAGGGGTTCCATTTTTCTCAAAACCATGGGTCAAAGGGGACTTTCTAGAACTTCTTGATTTACCTTCTCTTTTTACCACACTTGCCTATTTAAACAAACCACAAATCATGAAGATTATGGATAATGGATCAACAAAGGTCACAATCTCATCAAGTTTCTTCCAAGAAAAGGTTAAGGCTCAAAGGATGTTCAAACGGAGTTCACACACTCACAAGGTAGGCAACAAAAGAGGTATAATGCCAAATTTTTTCACACTCTTCAAAGTTGCCTACGATCATATCAAGAGATTGCATCACTTAGTCAACCGGACCAACGGAGCAAATTCTAGGTGTCATCACACATGGTTCACGGTAAGCTTATCACACAAGACATTGACACCAATGTAAAAAAAGACTCCACACTTTCGCTAGTGTGCAATATTCATCACAAGAGACTCAATTCGATACTTGGCTAGCCACAATGAGATGCAAAAAGTTCACATATTGCCTATACAACTTCATTTGGCCTCATCGTAGCTGTACATTCATTTTTGTTCGATTTTGAGCACTATTCAAGTCATCGGTATTGATCAAGACCGACACTCAAATTTGCAAGAGAACAACCACATTTAAACACAAAGAAGAGGTGGCAATTTTTTTTTGGAAGGGTCTAAAACTCATTTACAATTCGAAACAAGGAGTCACAAGCTCAATCATCCACAAAAATAGTGTAACACATAATTATAGCTCAAAACCCAAATATATACACAAAACCAGTCACAAAAGGTGGTCCTCACCCCACCATAGATAAAAATAATTTGTCCTCAAATGCAGTCAAAATAATCCAAAAGTCAAAAAGTAAGACAGAGAGGGAGGTAAAGAAGAGACCCTATCTACTTAGTCACTCCATCTGTCTGGGCATCAGTGCCCGGTGCATCAATCTGAACTTGGGCATCAGTGTCCGGAGTCACCTCAGAAGGGATAATTGCTACACTAGGATCAACCAAGGGTGTATCAACAAAAGAAGCCTGCACAACTGAATCTACCATGGCCTCCTCAGTCTCAGTAAGGCCCTCATACGAAGCTTTCTCAGCAACTTCCAGCATCTCCTCATCCGTCTCCACCTCAGACTTAGGATCAGTTGCCTTCTCCAGTCTAACCTCATCTCTGGTGGTAGCCGGAGACATATCTGGTACATTTAGGATCTCCACCATCCCGAAAATCATGGGCATGTCGGTGGACTTCAGCTGATCCACATCACTCCTTAACATAACAATAACGGCTTTTAAAGCCATCACCTCCTCGGTGGCCCCTTGGCCACGCTCACACACCGCTATCCTACCCGCAAGGGCATCAATGATAGCGCTCAATGGCATCACAACATCAGCCAGGGTAGTATGAATTATTCCTGGAATGGAGGCCTCGAGTCTGGCAGCCCGACGATTGGCAAAATGGGCAAGCTGCCCCATCCGGAGTAATGCAGCCTGAGTGAGCGGGGTCTGGGTGACAGCAACAGCAGGTCTAGGAGGCGGTATAGCAGTAAAAGAACTAGGGATGTCAGTAGGTACATCACAAGAAGTACCTGAAGACCCAGGGGCCGGAGTAGGCAAAACTGCCTCTGCATGTAGTGAGTCTGTGTCCACAACCGGGGAAGAATTCACCGGGGCTGCCTTCTTCTTCTTCTCCGCCTCATCTTTCAAATATTCTTCCTCAATCCTCCAGATATCGGTAGAGGATGTGGGTATCACTTCCAAATCCTTCTTTGCATCTCTTGGAACTTGAGCCCGTCTGCATAGCTCGGTGATCAACACCGGGAAGGGAAGTGAGGTCTGGCGCTGCTTGGCCCTCATGACCATCTCCTGTGCTACAGTGATCCACAGATTTATCCTTGTCTCCTCGATGATGCAACGAGGACATGCTGCCTTGGCTAGGTGGAGGATTGACTCGTTCTGGGATGGCATGATAGTGCTGCTGATGAATCCAAACCAGAACCGGGCAACTATGTTGAGATCTTTCTTTTTAATCGGTGCTCCGATCTCCAACCACTTGTGAGTACCATTTAATATAAGCGGGACCAACCATTTCTTCATATTATCCAGAGTCTTTGTCCTAATCAGATGCTGTCACTCGTCATCAATGTCATCGGGACAATCTAGGACAACATTAATAGCTTCATTGTCACACTTAACCTTCTTTCCACTACAAGAAAAGGCCTTAGTTAAGACCAACATTTAAGGATGAGTTAATAATCTCGTCTCTAAAAGTACAGTATTGGGACGAGATTTTATTCTAGTCCTTAATTCCATAGTTTATTGAGAAGGTACTAAATCTTGTCCCTAAAGAAATTAATAACTGGTCCTAAATTAAAATTTGTGGGTCTTAAGCGGGAGAAAGTGTGGCAAAATCTAATAATAAAATATTGGAAAAATAAAAAGTGTTGTTTTGACAAAATCTTAGGGACCAAATTATACTAAAGTAATAAATTCTAAAAAAAAAACACAAAAAGTCTCTCTTTCTCGACCCATCGTCCCAAACTAAACACATATTGCCCTAGCTGCTAGTATCGATCTGCAAAGCAATTCCTAAAACTCCCAATCTTTTCATCTGGGTCGCAAACAAAAGATACCTTCTCTGCCCTAGCTGCTAGTGTCGATCTGCACAATAACTATAAGAACTCTCAACGTTTTGATTAATGCTTTCTCAAAACAGAGAAAACACCGGTTATATGTCATCGAGGTTCTGCTCTAATCATTCTCTTCTATCTAATCGAATCTCAGGTATGCCTTTCTGCCGCCAAATATTTTTTCTTTAGAGACTGTTGTTTTTTTTGTTTGAGTTACTCTTCTTCTTTTGCACAATCTGAACATTTTTCATTATTTTGAACTTTGAAGTATATTCAAGTTTCTTGTGTATTAGGTGTCTAAAGAATCATAGTATAGTTTGATAATCATGTTGTATACATAGTGCATATCGATTTTTAAAAAACTAATTATTTCTTGTATAGCATATTTGTTTATATCTTCAATGTTGAGATTTTGGGACTGATTTTGGGTCTGAAGTAGAAATACAGTGAATAAAGGTATTGTAAGCGGTAGAGAATACTTTTCTTTGTCAGTAGCTCTTTTACTTTACATATACATGCCAACTTTTCCTCTTTTCTAAATCATGGGAAGCATTTGCAAATGTCAAATCTGAATAAAAACTAACTAAAATTTTCTTAGAAACATAAAGTATGAGTTCATCAAGAGTCCTTGTGGAACTGTTGAATGCTGTAAAACTGTGAATCCTATGCCTGCCAGCTAGTTCTCAGATGGTAAATTACCATACACTAAAGTTTCAATAAACACAAAATCAATAAGCACAAAAGAAAGGATATACCAGCAGAGAAGTTTGATGTATGGAGCAACATATTTTCCATTCATTCATTCTATTCTTTTGTTTTGGAGTTGGGTAGGGAGCATTTGTTTCTCTAGAGGTCTCTTTAAATGTTCTTGGGAAATCCTCACCTTGTGAGTTAACTTTTGTAGTTAAGTTAGACCAAAGATAAATTTCTTAAAATAGACCACACAAGACAACTAGTGGGCAAACTCCCCAAACTAAGAAGGTGCATCAGAATTGCTTTGTAATTTCTCTGTTTATAGACCAACAAAAAAGTTTTACAGCATTGCAGCTTCTTCCAATGTTTACAATAGAATTTCACACCTATACATTTTTCTTTCTGTAACAACAACAAGCTCTCAAGATGATCCACTTCATGCTTATTCCTTAAGGTATATCCATTTGTTAATGTTCGCATCTAGTTTTAATTTTATTCAACTAATACAGCCTATAGGTTTGACGGAACATCTGTTGTCCTTATTTTTCATTTTATTAAAAAGAAAACCTTCAGCATTATTAGAATTTTTGGCTTTGATCATTCATTTTGATGAATAGTTAAGCTACTTCTAGGACAGATTTCAAGAGATTGTTTACTCCCCATAGAAATCAATCCAGACACCATAAAGATGAATCTTTTTTATTTTGAAAGAATAAAAAATTGACATTCTCATAAAGGAAAGTGAGGTGATCTCTTGCTGCGTCAATCAGTCTTCTTCTTCAGTTGCTCGTCGGAATCTTCGTCTCAGGTAAGCCGACCACCATATGTTTCCTTCCAGCTTGTGTTTATAGCTTTGCTTTGTTATCTTTTTCACCTAATTTGAGTAAAAAATCTGAAGCTTTGAGCCAAATACATTTCTAGTCACCTTTAAACTCTCACCAGGTGCTATGTATTTAAATCTCGATGGAGCTCACTCCAAGCTTGTGACTTTTCTTTCACAAATCAAGTGAAGTTAGATCTAACAACTTTGAGTATCTGTAAGGTACGCATCCTGATACTTTCATTTAATTTCTACAAAGGAATGAACCTCTAGTGAGATTGATACCACCTTAATAGATTTCAAACGAATGTATCATTGACTTGTACTTACCCCACTGAACAAATCTCCAAATTGGTCTGAAATGTACTGCTAGTAAGCTGTTGTTGTGTTGATTGTTTATTTTCCATCTTGCTTGTCTCTTTTGTTAAACAATATTATAGTATCTGAACTATAAATCGTATCTCATTTCATCTGATGCTTGTCTTTTAAGTCTTTTGATTCTCATAAGTGGAACTTGTTGTTTGTCTAAGATAATTATGCCTTTAGCCTTCCTTGGTAATGTTGCAAATGAATCAAAGCATTTTGTCCCTGCAAAACTAAACACCCGTTAGCTAAAAAATCTGCAGCATTGTTTCCTTCTCTGTGTGTGTGCTGAAGCTGTATGAGACCTCCTTCAATCAGCTCTCTTATCCTCCTTATAATCATCACAATACTCTAGGGGCAATCCCAATCTCCCCTTAATATTTTTATTAGGGAAAAAGAGTCTGTTTCCAGTAATACTGGTAGATATAGTCTTTCAACACATAGCTCAAACCCTTCCTTCAAAGCCATAGCCTCGGCAAATAGACTAGTAGAGTCTGCCATCCTTCTACATAGAGCATATTGAATATTCCCTTCATCATTTCTGATACAAAATGCTATAGAACTCGGACCAGGGTTTCCTTTAGAAGCACCATCTGTGTTACATTTGAACCAACCTTGATTAGGTAGTTTCCAACTTACAGGTACCGATCTTATCACAGATTTGTAGTTTTGAAGAAAATCCATCAAAAGGGGCCATTCTTGTGGGATGTTCTTCATCCATGGATACAAAATCAGGGTTAAAAGATGAGTGTTTCTAGAGATCTCATATATCACTCTCCTCCAAGTCATAGTGCCTCCATAATTCACCTTATTTCTTCTTTTCCATAACTGCCAGCATATCATACCAGGAATCGCTTGCAAAATTGGTTTAATTTTGCTAGGACTCTCAATATTCCACCATTTTTGAATAGTTTGATGGCATTGCACAAAAGGACCCTCTACTCCAGAACCAATAGCAAAGTATTTCCAGGTCTTTTGAGCAAACTCACTAGTATTTTGAATTCTGTGGATTTGTAGCTTCATCAGCAACCAAATCTTTCTCCTCTATCCAAACTCCACTAGTATTTTTAATTATGTGGAATTGTAGCTTCTTTCTCCTTCCCTTTACAAGACTATGAAAATATCTCATATTTCTATCTCCTTTTTCAAACCAGGTTATTCCACCCTTTTGTCTCCAGAATTCCTCCTCATAGTGTAGATATCTTTTCACTTTTGCTTGAGCCTGCTGCATAGCCATTCTATTTGAGAAAGAAGGATCTTCCTCAAATAATTGTTCCTTTATCTTCATAATCTCCTCTCTAATAGTTAGTTGTTGAAAGATATCACCATACCTCTCCCTGCTCCAGACCCTCAAAGCCTTTTTCAGATTCTTCAACTTGTGTTTGAAAATCCAGAAACTATTTCCAGTTTCAATGGTCTTCCAGTGCTGTAATACTACCTCATTCAGGGTGATATCTTCCACCCAGAAAGAGAGAAATTTAAAAGGATTGACAACTGGTTGATGCCCTGTACTCATAGTATTGCCAGCACATTAGAAGTTTAAATATATATAAAATTCTAATGAGAAACACTTACACAAAAAATATGCTACTTCCAAGAAGAAAATTCCCTCATCCAACTCTTCAATAGGTAACCTCGATATCTAAGGATCCCGACATCACCATCTATATAACATATTGATGACCTGAGGTTCCGTGTTAAGATTACTTGGATCATAAAGCTTGAGACCCTTGTCATTCGGTCCTGTTGTTATCTACAAAGGATAATATCAAATTAATTTTTTTTTTTAGGAAAAGAGACTAAGCTTATAGAATTAATGAGTTAGAGTTCTGATCACCAACTTGTGAGTAAAATCAGTGATCTTTTTAGTAGCAAGCTACTGTTTTAAATTATCTTTTGTAATAAAGTATACTGTTTGAATTTTTCTTGGGTGTAAATACTTAGTATTATCTAGGGGTAGGCTAGAGTGAATCTTGTATACACTTTTCTATATTCAACATCTTATGGAAAAACTAAACAGGAGGGGCCAAATTTGAATCTTCATACATGTTAAGAACTTAGGGAAATTCATGATCTCACACCAGCTATCAACTAATTGCTTTTTTAGTCGCAAACTACTAATTTAGATGTTGTGTTTAAAATTATTTGGCATAGCTCTGTGTCAAATAAAATGACCAAATTTATGGTGCAAGTGTTAACGTTCCTAAATTTGTCAAACTAAAGTTCTTTACTTTTATGCAAAATGTTGTTGACAAAGTTCTTTACGTTCATGCAAACTGTTAACAGAGTTCTTTACTTTACTTTTTGTTTTTCTTGTAATTCAATATTCTAGCTGAAATCATGAATTAGTTCTTCTTTGCCCTGTTATAATCATAGATTGACTTGGTTTGATTAAGAGTATGACACAGAGGGTTAGTCAGGGCCCAGGAATGACCACGAATCACAAAATCTAGGAGCACTTTCAGTTACATTTATTTGCTAATCTTGTACTTTTCTTTTAAAAACAGTAGGGGGAACTTTTTTTTGTAGCTCATCCTTTAGATCCTTAGCTTGTCCTCAGTGTCATAATTCGTACAACAACTAATTGAATCTAACATAATTCACACTCTCAATGGAAAAAGACCAGTGTCGTTCGAAATCAAAAGATAAGACTCGTTCAAATTTAGAACTACAAATATCTCATCTGTAATACATTAGTTGTTGGTATGGTCAGCTGTACACTTCATTACCTTTGTTGTTTGCATGGTCAGCTATACACTTCATTTTTGCATTCTAAGGAAGTCATGTTGAGCTTATTGTTTAAAAAATACAGAAGAGAAGAAACATGAATGCTACAAACCAAGCTAAGTTGAAGATGCTTCATCATATTGGTAGCAAGCCTTTTCGAGAGATTATTTATGAAAATGTATTATAAGAAATAGGTGCACAACTTCTTCCTTTGTTTCCGACATTACCACGGTTGCACAACTTCTTCCTCCATTTTTTATATTAACTATTGTTGCACAACTCTTCATCCTCTGTTTTTTTTTTTTTGAATTTTTTGCACAACTTCTTCTTCCTATAGCTTTACACATTTTCTGCACAGCTGGGCAAAACCTTTTCTGCCTTTCGTTTTTAATTTTCAGCATAGCTGCTCAACTTCTTTGATTTTTTATTTTTGCCCTATTTTCTTTTTTGCCTCTGTTTGGTTTTTAGAAACAGATGTTGAATTCTTTGTTAATGCATCTCAAAGCTTTTTTAATTAATTTTTCTTATATTTTTGCAGCTCTATTGATGTATCTGGATAATGGTTGATGAAATTTAAACTACTTTTGAGGTGAGTCATATACCTAATCTAGTGTTAGATTTACACGTACTATACAAATAGTTACTTATCGTCTTTTCAAATTTTTGATGATTTTGAAGGTTGAAGTTCAAGTCAAGAAGCAAGATTAGAAGATACACAACCTCATTATTATTTTGCTACGGATGTCATGCAAAACTTTATATCATAGTCTAGCTCCAAATGTTAGCTAAGTATTTTTTTTAAGCAAAGATGAAACCAACATCATGGGATGTGAACTGATTTATTGTGTTTAATCAGATCTCTCTCTTTTTGGATACATATATCGTCTTTTTGTATCGGCATCTTCGTAGCAATTTTATATTTATTGATGAAATGTATAATTTTGTGATATCAAGTTCTAGGACCATTGGTGGTTAGAGACCATCTAATGATTAATGTATTGCCAGGTAGTTGCTAGTCTCTAATAATCATCTAGGACCAAGTAATTGCTCGTCTCTAATGATCATCTAGGACCGGTATTTGCTTGTCTCTAAAGTATAATCTAGGACCATGTATTTTCTAGTCTTTAAAGTATAATCCAGGACCAGTAAGTTGTTTGTCGCGAAAAACGTTTAGCGACCAGAAAACAAATACTTCTCATTAATGTAGAACATCTATTTAGGACGAGTTATGTCGTCTCTAAATGTATTATAAAGACTAGTTTTTTTGCCGTCACTATAGATGTTTAAGGACCAGATGTTTGAACCCGTCGTTGTTAAGCTTTTGCGAAGGAAGCTATTAGGACGGGTTGCGACCAGCATTTTGTCGTCGCTATTTCTCAATTGGGACCAGATTTGAACTTTTAGTGACCATATTTCCCTTCCTTAGAGGCTATTTTTCTTGTAGTGTTCCCTGGACAATTACATAGTCAATCGGTTTGAATGATGCTGCCTGATTCTTTCTCTGTGGTATCAAGCCTCTATAAGAAGCGTAGAACTCCCAGACCCAATTTGGAATATATGGGCCACGGGGCTTGGTGAAGATATAGAAATTATGAGACTTCAGACAGCTCATAATCTCTGGGTACCTGTCAATCACCCCATCCGTGGACAGACGCTTCTCCTCAATAATCGTCCTAGCCCTTCAATCTTTAATCTGTTCATAGACTTGGGGGGAGGACCCTGAATTGGTGATGCAAGCACCACTGCCTGTGCTGGAACTGGAGGAGAAGTGGTGGTGGGCTGAGGATTCCTGATCCTAGACGGATTATTTATCCTTTTGGACCGCAACTCTGCCCTCTGTGCTGCTATTAGCTCATCATCATCATAAGCTAGAGTCTGACGCTTCTGGTGCTCACCCTCACTCTCAGAAGTGGTGAGGTGAGTGGTATAGATCTCGTCACTATCGGAGCTGACCTCCAGTGACGCATGTGCCTTCTGTTTGCCTTTGCCTTTCCCACCAGTTGTGGGAAGTTTGGTAGCCTTGCCCCTAGATGCAGTTGTATCCTCATTCAGTGTATTCCCCTTAGCTTTCTTTCGGGGTGGCATGTTCCTACCTGCAACCTTTGGTCTAGCCATGTCTACAAAACATCGGGAAAAAAAAATTAAAAATCATTCAATCAAATGCACAGAGAAATAGTTGTAGACAGATTCATCGAATCGGTCGGTGAGTCGCCGAATCACTATGGCTAGCTAGATCGGGCTCGCCCAAAGGACTTGCTCAAAATTCTCAGAAAAATTTGACATGTCGGCGATGGGAAGATCTTTCGGTGAATCGGTGACAACATTCGGCGAGCGAGGATTAACCCACCGAAAGTAATAGTGCAATTTTAGGTACATGGGTGCAGACAAAGGGCTATCAAGAAGACTTTCGGTGACCTCAAGCTTCTCGCCGAAAGTTATAGAACCAAACTACTCATTTAACACAAAATTAAACCCGAGATGGGGAACTTCGGCGAATCGCCGAGTGGTTCGGCGAGCTCGACCCAACTCGCCAAACGACCCAACGTGCCTACTTTCAACCCAATTTCTTGAATTCAACCCCGCAATCCCCGAAAGCAAAATCAAAGCATGCACTTATTAAATTAAAGCAAGACCCATTACACCCATTACGCCGGGATACTCAGACTTCTCTTAGTATTGCCAAATTTGGCCATTTGACAAGTTTTACCCTTAATAATGACGTCACCCGCTCTATCATTGGAAAAATTACGTCATTTGGCACAACTATGGGTTACTCAGACTTTACCCGACTAGACCCAATAACATACAAGCACAACCCCACAATATTTAATCGATTTTAAGGCACAAAATCATGGGAAATATCAATATAATCATTTCGGGTAGGGTTATCAAATTAAAATAGGCATTCAAACATACTAACACTATCAGAGAGTCCCAACACATGACAACATGATAAGTTCATTTTCATAAGAGTATAGATTCGATAAAGCTAAACTCGGGATTCAGAAAACCAACCATAACTGCCGATTAAAATGATTGAAATGCTAAGCGGCTGATGAGTCCACAAATTGGACTCATTTAGAGCTTTATTTTAATAGAAATAGTGTCCTTGAATTCTTGTTTTATCTCAATACCTAATTAAAATGATAAAGTTTCAGGTATTTGAAGTTTTAGTGGAAGCATAGACACTTAGGCGCAAAACGGAGCAAATAGGGCTGAAAAGAACAAGAAACGGAATCCAGCGGATCACCGAGTTCAACTTGGCGAGTCACCAAAACGACATGAAATGCCCTCTGTTCCAGTACGCGAAGCCTTGAAGGAAGTGGATCAAAAGGCGAGGAAAGAAGTAGTCGGCGAGTCGCCGATCAGTTTTGAGAAGCAGTACTGTACCACCGAATGATCCAGAATGCGAGGATGCTAAAGGGAAGACCACTAGACTGATGGCCTAAGGAGTGGGTTGACACGAGGTTCAGCCCGAGAGGGTGAGCCCTAGTCCCATATCCTAACACTCAGATTGAGAGAGTGAGTGGGGTAAGGCGCAGGCTGGTCCTTATGCGGCAAATTGGTGTCCGAGAGGAGCGCATTTGAAACGGGGTATGTTTTTCGAGAGGGAACTTATTTCCATTTAAAGCTTAACCTAGTCACTATTATTTTGCAAATTTCCTATCGAAAGCATGTACCCATCAATTTATCTCAACTTATATTGCGGTCACATCCCAAGAACCTTTCCCCATACTTGATTTTCTTGTTTATTTTGGTATTTCAGTACTTGTTACAAAACCCCCTTTGATATTTGACACTTTTGTGTTAGCCCCTTTAATTTACACTGTCTTTTATAGCAAATGTCTTTAGCTACGACTAGTTAGAATGTAAATTCTATTTTTCTATCAATTCTCAAAACCGCTCCCTTGGGACACGACCCCAACCCTTGGTTGGGTTACTATATTATCGACGATCGTAGACACTCATACCGTAGGATAGTGTCGTTGGTCACGATAAGCATCAAAATAGCGTCGCTACCGGGGAGTGGTGTTATGTGATAATTTTTAGTCTAATAGAATTGTTGTTCTTGTTAGTAGTAGTTTACTCACCTAATTTTTAGTTTTGTCTAGTTGTTTGCGGTTTGAGGCAGGACAATGAGTATACATGATGGAGAAGGTGGACCAATGGAGCACCTTCCAGCAGAGGTGATGAGGCTTAGGGATCACATCCTAAACTTCAAGCATCTCGAAGAAGAACCCTTTCATGAGTCATGGCTGCGATTTAAAACACTATTGATGCAATGCCCAACTTATGAAATACTCGATTTAGTTCTACTAGAATGCTTCTACAGGGGTCTGAGTCCCGGAAACAGAGAAATAATGAACCAACTTATGCCAAGTGGACGTGAGAAATACCCCTATGAGACCGCTGCCAAATTCGTTGACCTTGTAGCTAAAACCAACAAGGATGGAGAGAAGGACCAGCAATTGACCATTTTTTTTGGATCAAATGAATAGCTTGACCCAAAAGGTTGAAGAACTAGAAGTGATGTACAAAGGAAAGAGCAAGTACCCATCATCTACGGAGCAGGGAAGATACATGGACATTGAAAACAGACAGAGCAACAATACGTTATTAACCATCCTCCAAAAGCTGAATGAGCAAGAAAAATAACTAGAGGAAATTAGAGAAAATGTTGAAACGCTGAATCAGATGAGTGGCTCTCATTCTAGGTCTATTCAACTAATCAAAACTCTCTTGAATCTTGCACTACCTCAACTTCATCCGTATGAGCAAGCGGGATCACCTAGTTACACTAGGTGTAACACCAATAAACTGGTTTGAGGATTGACTTGCGTCGTGCCATGACGTTAACTAAGGCGCTGTTTGGGAGGCAACCCAAAACCAATTACTTGTTTTTAATTTTCTTGATAAAATAATAGTGTTTTGTTTGAACAGCATGAAGTTATGGAAGTGCTTGCAAAGATGTATGAAGGCGAGAAACATGTTTAGTTTGCGGGTCACCGAAGGCGAACTAAAAATCTTCCGCGGTCTGACTGAAGGCATTCTCAGATGGGTTTCTGTAAAGCTCAGCGGTCTAGAAAAATTACTGGCGCATCGCCAAAAATGTTGGCAATCTCAATAGAGACCGCCGTTGGGATCCCTACATAAACCAAAGGTCCTGCTAACTTCGGCAAAGAAATTAGGCATTCGGTGTGTCACTGAATGACTAGGTGAACTTGACTCACATCGCTGAATGGGCGGGAACTGGACGGTTTTTGCAGGCCACAAGTTTAAAAGTCCTTTTTCTCTCACTTTCTCTCATTTCTTCATCCGACCAAACTCACACCTACACCCTAGTTTCATATTGCACTTCTAGAATATTGTGGTTCATTGATTTGTGCGCGGATTTGGATTGCATTGCTGCCTGGCACTTCGTTAGCATCTGTTCAGCATCTAAGGTTGGTAGTCTGAACCTTACGTTTAAAAATATTATAATTGTACTCATTTGCATAATGATGAAAGTGTTAAACCTGTGTTGAGTCTCTGAGTTACTGGAATTACATGTATTTTCTATTATAATGTGGCACCTAGTGTATTGTTCGAGGAGTTCCCACTTAGCTATACTTTGAGTTGGATTGTTACTGATGGGAATGGAAGTTTCTATGTGTCTTCGTTGAAATTGAGTTATGTACGCGTAAGCTATATTTTCTGGGCTTGCTAGGTGAGAGTCGAAATGCTAGATTGATAATAGACACATTGAGGTGGTAGGCGAGGTGACCGAATTCCGCCGAACTACTCAGCGGTTCACCCACCAGCTCCATTTTGCTCTTAACTGCGCATTTTATGTACTGATTGACCTGTGACTCTCGGCGGTCAGCTTGGTTCGCACAATACAATTGGCAACACACCGAGAGAGCATTTGTTCGCCTTTTGCCTGCGGCCTTGTATCATTTGTACATCAGTTTAAATGATTAGCCTGAGAAATTCCACACCTAGAAACACCATTTTTGCTCCTATGCGAATCTATATTTAACTTAGCCTCAAAGTTTTTGCAGAAATGGCTAGATAAAAAATCACAGGGAGAGATGATCCACCAAGGCACATAAGAGCACGAGAATTAGAAAAGATGAAAACAAAGCAGAGCTAGCCAGACAAAGGAAGTACACCAAGGAGGCTAGGGAAAAGAGACGAATTCCTTTTGACCTTAATGTGCACCCAGGTGATCGAAGTTTAGTTAATGCAATACATGCCTTCGGAGCAGCTCAGGAAATAGATTAGATGATTGCAGCAAATCTTGCTGCATAGGCTAAGGCAAAGGCAAACAGTGGCGACCAAATTGACAATGCTGCAGGGACCATTGTTTTACTTCAGAAAGATGCACCGGGCATTGATTCCCCAGCAGACAGAGAGACTGCATAGACAGGACCTTTCCTTACCTCTCTCGCGTTGTATTTTCCTATCTTACTTGTGGTATATTTTTGTTTACTTGCATTTGAGGACAAACGCTCTTTAATTGGGTGGGGTGAGGCTCACCTTTTTGATTGTGTGAATACCTTGTTGTTTTGCGTATGAAATTGGGTCGTTTATTTTGCTCTAAATTGTGCTTTAAATACTGTTTCTTTTTGTGGATGCTTGAGCGTATGGCTCCTGTTGTTTTACTTGCAAAATAATTTTGATGATTTCAAAAAAATTTCGCCACCTCTTGTGTTGAAAGTGGCTGTTCTTTTGCAAAAAATTAAATGTCGGTTTCGATCAATACCGATGACTTGAATAGTGCTCCCAATTGAACAAACATGAATGCACGGCTACGATGAGGCCAAATGAAGTTACATAGACAATATGTGCACTCTTTGCATCTCGTTGTGACTAGCCATTTATCAAATTGATTCTCTTGTGATGACCGTTGCACACTAGCAAACGTGTGTAGTCTTGCTTGACTGAAGTATCGATACCTTGTGTGTTTAACTTACTTTGAACCTTGCATGAATAAACCTAGAATTTACCCTGTTAGTCTGATTGATTTAGAAAGGTGTCCTTTAGAGATTATCTTAGGCAATTTTAAAGAGTGTGAGCCAATTTGACATATACCTCTTTTTGTGACCTACCTTTGAGCCTTACCTTTCTTTAGAAAAACCTTGATAAACCCTAGACCTTACTTGATCCACTACCTATAATCCTCTTGATTTGTGGTTTAGTGAATAACGAACTTAGGACAAAGAGCCTAAGTTGGGGGTGTGGTGAAAAGGAGAAGGAGAAGTCAAGAAGTGCTATAAGAAGTCCCCCTTTACCCATGTTGCAGAACAATAGAGTCCTCCAAAAAAAAGAAGAAGAGAGATTGAAAAAGAAATTTGTGGAATAAAGTACAAAGGATATTGGGGTTCCAAGCAATTCATGGGGAGTGAATAAAAGGATGACTTAAAAGCACTAGAAAAGAAGTGATAAAAGAAAAGAAGGGAATGCTTTGAGAATACCACATCTCACGAGGAAAAATGCACTAAGCCTAAATGACCATACCTTTGCACTCAGCCCCATTACAAGCCTTAGAAAGAAATTTTTGATCTTGAGTAAGCTAGATCAAAAGTCAATTGGAAAATAAGGGCAAACCTATGGGTGAAAACATGCATTAGGTTCCTTTTTTTGAGTGTGAGCGTTGTATCTGATTCCTGATCTTAAATTGACTAATATCTGTGTGTGAATATGGAATCATTCTTTGTTGCGAGGGCATTTAGTATATTTTTGTTGTAGCTTGAACTTGCACAAGTAGCAAGTATTAGCATGAGAATCTTTGGTGATGATGTGTCACAATTTGAATCTTTGAGTACATAAGTGATTCTTGCATAAGTAAATTGAGCCTTGTTGTGTGCATTCATGATTTAGTCTTGTGTAGCACTGTTTGAGGCACCCTTTTTGAACGGCTGAACTTGAGTTTGCTTGAGGACAAGCAAAAGTTTAAGTTAAGGGTGTTGATGAGTCCACAAATTAAACTCATTTAGGGCTTTATTTTAATGGAAATAGTGTCCTTGAATGCTTGTTTTA
>NW_006239137.1:615110-620366 GCF_000226075.1 Solanum tuberosum | reverse complement strand
CTCACTTTAGATCATACTTTAGCTGATATTTTTCTCTCAAGTTTGGAGAGGGTTTCGTGGAGACTTGAAGAAAGGAGTTCTTCTTCCCCAAGTTGGAAGTGGGTCTTCTCTATTCATTTTCCTTAGCTTAATTTAAGGTTTAATTTCTTATACCCAGTTGATTTCATTATCATGTTAGGTATAATTTCTTATTTCTTGATGAGTCGCTAAAAACCCCCATTCTTATGGTGTGATTTAGCAAATATGGGTTGATATTCTTGTTGGGTCTTGCTTGCTGATAGGTTATATGTATTTTAATGGTGATTTCACCTAGTGGTTGTGGTTTAATCTAAAGGGTTTGTAGTTGCAAATACAAAGCCACCCATGTGTTTTTGGCTTTCCCGAGAGGGAGGTCGCGAAACCAAATCCACTAGACTGATGGTTTAAGGAGTGGGTCGACATGAGGTTCAGCCCGAGAGGGTGAGCCCTAGTCCCATATCCTAACACTTAGCTCGAGAGAGTGAGTGGGGTAAGGCCTAAGCTGGTCTTCATGCGGCAAATGGGTGTCCGAGAGGAACACATTTGAAACGGGGTAAGTTGCCCGAGAGGGAACTTATTTCCATTTAAAGCTTAGCCTAGTCACTATTACTTTGCAAATTTCCTACCGAAAGCATGTACCCAACAATTTATCTCAACTTATATTTCGGTCACATCCCAAGAACCTTTCCCCATACTTGATTTTCTTGTTTATTTTGCTGTTTCAGTACTTGTTACAAAACCCCCTTTGATATTTGACACTTTTGTGTCGACCCCTTTAATTTACAATGCCTTTTATCGCAAATGTCTTTAGCTACGACTAGTTAGAATGTAAATTTTATTTTTCTATCAATTCTCAAAATTGCTCTCTTGGGACACAACCCCAACCCTTGGTTAGGTTACTATATGATCGACGATCGTAGACACTCATACCATAGGATAGTGTCGTTGGTCACGAAAAGCATCAGCGACAAAGTAATCCAACTCCGAGCATAAATCAACGACTATAACACTCTAAAATGCAAAAAGTATGGGAAACTAAAGTGCGGGTGTGAGTTTGGGAAGTTCAAAAGGGAGGGAAAGTGAAAGAGTTGGAAGTTTAAACCTTTGGCCTTTTAAAAACCATCCAGTTTTCTCCCATTCGGCAACATTAGTCGTGCTCACCGACTGACTCAGTGACACTCCGAGTGGTCACTTACCTCGTCGAGTTTTACAGGACCTCCAGTTAATGTGGGGGTCCAAACAGTGGACTAGGTCGTGATCGCCGACCTGGTCGACGATTCGCCAAGTTGCTCCTAGGCTCGTCGAGTTTTACAGACTCCAATTTAAAATTTTCTTGAGTCCAATAACGGTCTAGGTCAGGCTTGCCGACCTTTTCGGCAACACGCTGACTTGACCTTTAGTTTGCCAACCTGTACTTTTCAACCACTTTCCACACTTGAACCTGCACATTCAACACACAATTATTCCAAAATTAAAAAGAAAGAAAATAAAACTTGGGTTGCCTCTCAAGTAGCGCCTTAGTTAATGTCGCAGCACGATGCAAGTCCATACTTAAACCTCATTCTTGGGGTTGGCCATAGTATCACTAGGCAAACCCACTTACTGTCTCGGGTTCAAATGAGACGAGATATGACCCATTTGGGTCTCCAACTTTTTGATCGATACTGAATGTGAGGTAACGGTCTGACTAAGGGTCGACATATTTTCTTTCATTTCCTTTAAAATGTTGTTCGACCTGTCAACTTTTTTGAGGATACGAGAAAGCATATCCTCAGACTGGCCACCTTTGAATCCTTTGGATTTTGGGGCTCGTGGGGAGACACATACCTATCCTTTTCCCCATCCTTCCAGTTGGGATTTCGGTCCCTCCATTCTCGATCACGATCCTTCCAACCTTCATCCCTATTCCAACCTTGGTTACCACCCTGCCTCTGGTAGTTTGAATGATAACCACCACCTTGGTTGGCTAGGAAATTCACCTCTTCATTATACAAGGCCTCAAACTTAGACTCATCTAGATTAGCACACCCGACACCCACGACATTGACAGTTTGAGCACCAGTTCCCATGACATTTTTAGACAAAATGTCAAGTTGTGTCATGATCTTGGCCATGTTCTGGTCGCTCTGTTGGTCCTTCTCCATCTGTTCCTTGGTCAATTTGAATGTGAGAGAGGAGGCCTGGTCTTCATGGGTATACCACGCCCTGTTTATAGTAGTCATGCCATCCAAGAGCTAAGCCGCTACCACATAAGGTTGCTGCATCAAACCAGGAGAAAGTTAATCCGCAACACTTTTATTTACCGAATCTAGACTCTGAAAAAAATACTGCAACAACACATTGTCAGGCAAGCCATGAGTTGGGCATTAAAGCACCAACTTCTTGAATCGCAGCCAAGTTTCATGAATTGGCTCACCTTCTAGACGTTTGAAGCTCTGAATTCTGTCCCGAAGAGTCATCATCTTCGAGGGAGGGAAAAATCACACTTGAAATGCGGTGGCCAACTCCTCCCACGAAGTGATTGATTCATGTGAAAATTCAGCCAACCACTTACATGCCTCTCCCATCAATCAGACTGACTCTTGGGAAATGTTCTTGAAGGAGAACGGTCCGCAAACATCCACAAAGTTTCTAATATGCTCATGGGGATCCTCATGAGCTAAACCATTGAACATCCCCTTTAATTACAGGAGTTGCAACATAGTACTTGTGATGTGGAACACCGTATTCCTTTCGGCCGGAGGCAAGCAAATGGCACCAATACCACCCATAAGATTGGGGTCATTAGCATTAGGCTCATGAACATTGTTGAGGTTTCCGGTGTCATCTTGCTAGCCTACTTGGCTGCCATTGCTGCTATTCACACTCATACTTCCTGTTTCAACACATAAACAAGCAAAACAAAACTAAAATTAAGTAAGTATCACTATAACTAACAAGAACAAAATTCAACTTAACTAAAAATTGTCAAATAACACCACTCCCCCGCAGCGGCGCCATTTTGATTTGATTAACGTTATCAAAGACACTCATCCAATACTAAGTGCCAATGATCGTTAAGTAGTAATATAACCCAACTAAGTGAGTTGGGGTCGAGTCCCAAGGGAGTGGTAAGTATTTGAGAATCAATAGAAAAACATGAATATGATCAAGTCAATCATAGGTAAAAACATTTACAAATAAAAGCATGGTTCAAGTTAAGGGTGACACAAATGTCAAATATTAGGGGGATTTGGTTTCAACTATCAGCTACAACAGCAAATAACGCGAAAATAACAAATATGGAGACGAGATTCTTGGGATGTGATTGGATTATGGGCTAAAGTAGACAAACGGGTGATTGCAAGCATTAGTGAATAGCTGTAAATCAGTGAATAAGCTAGACTTTAGTGGGGATAAACTTTCTCTCGAACAATTTATCCTGAATCAAATTGGTTTCTCTCGAACACCAATAAGCAACAATTAAGAGCAACCTTCACTTTAGTCCATTTGCTCTCTCGAGCTGAATGTGTGGAAAAGGGTTTCAGATTCACTCTCCCAAGCTGAACCCATGACAACCCAATACCCACAGACCATCAAATTAGTAATCTTTATTTTAAAATCTCTCTCGAGCAAGCCAAAAACACGAAGGTAGAGTTGCATTTGCAACTACACCCTTTAGATTAAGCCACAATTACTGAATAAAATCACTTTTAAAGAGCGTTTACACTATCAATTAACAATACACAGCAACTAAATCAACCCATAATCACATAATCAAACCCCAAAAATTGAAGTTTTAGCTAGACATCATAAAAAGATAAAAATCGTTACCAAATCGTGTTTCCATCAATTGGGTAAGATTAATATTGTTTTTACAAAGGCCTAAGATGAAGTATCTTCAACACCCACTTCCAATTTCTCAGAAATGGAAATCTTCAAATCTTCAAAGCTAAGGAAAAATGTCTCTAAACTCAGTTCTAAGCTCTCAACTTGAAAACTGAATAATATCAATGATAGATTCTAAACTGGATACCAAACTAAGAATTTAAAAATGTATTTGTAGTTGCAAAAAAATGTGTTGCGAAGGACAATTCGGCGCTATAAGTCGGGATCACCGATCCACTCGCTGATCCGCCCTTTGGTCAATTCCATTGCCTTTCTACTTTGGCCTTCAACATCCTTGAGTTTTGTAACTTTGGGCGATCTAGCACTGCATCGTGGAACCGTTCGGTGACTCACCAAGTGCTCGTTTCTATCGCCGACTTAATTTTCTCCTTCAGGTCTTGGCATACTAGAACATTAGGTGAGACAATGGCCATTCGGGGATTCGCCTAATGGATTAGACAATCCTCAGGCCTTCTTTTCTTCGTTCTTTAAGCTGCCTTGTTCCGTTTTGCTCATTATGTCCATGCGTTGTTCCTCAATCCAAATACCTGAAAATCAAGGATTTACATCAGTTATTGGCACAAAATATGCATTTGAAGAGACTAAATCTAGTAAAATAAAGCCCTAAATGAGTCCAAATCATGGACTCATCAACTGACATCCGAAGGATTGAGGTGGAATACTTGAAAGACAAAGGCTGAGAAGAAGAAGGCAGCCCCGATGGACTCCTCCTCGGTTGTTGATATTCAAGCACTACTTGCAGAGGCAGTATTGCCTACTCTGGCCCCTGGGCCTTCAGGTAAATCTAGTGATGTCCCTTCTGTTACTCCCAGTTCCTCTGCAGCTCCCTTTACTCCTAGGTCTACTGCTGCTGTTGCACGACTACGAATGGGGTAACTATCCCATTCTGCTGATAGATGCGCCTTCAGACTTGAGGCCACCATTCCTAGCATGATCGAGAGGGCCCTTGCTGATGTTGTGACACCCTTGAGTGTGACTATTGTTGCCCTTGTGGCACGGATAGCGGTGTGTGAGCAAGGCTAAGGGGCCACTGATGAGGTGACGGCTCTGAAGGCCGCTATTGCTGAGATGAGGAGAGATGTGGACCAACTAAAGTCCACCGACATGTCGTTGATTTTTTGGACAATGGAGATCCCTGATATGCCAGTTGATTGATACTTATCGTGACCAACGACACTAACCTACGGTACGAGTGTCTACGATCGTCGATAATATAGTAACCCAACTAAAGGTTGGGGTCGTGTCCCAAGGGGATGGTTTTGAGAATTAATAGAAAAATAAAAGTTAGTTCTACTTAGTCATAGCTAAAGACAGTACAACATGACTAATCACAACTTAGGTCTAACCAAT
>NW_006239137.1:605583-615010 GCF_000226075.1 Solanum tuberosum | reverse complement strand
GTCTACAAAGCCTCTATTGGAATCCATGACTGTACCCATATGTACAACATGACTAATCACTACTTAGGTCTAACCAATCAATTTTCCTTAAGTTATCCTTACCCTTTAGTAACATACAAATCCTCTGTAGCCATAACCTAGATCATAATAGGAACTACCATACATATATCATTTTCAGCAATTGGCACACTTATCCCTAAGATTTATAACCATGAAAAAATACAAATATAATTAGTACTTCATCAGGGTGGCTGGCACATACCATATAAAAATTCAACTATTAACATATTCGGGATGATATATGGTGAGAATTTGGGCCTTGTCAGCCAATTAGGGGTATCTCTAGTAAGACTATTGCACTGATACATTAACCTATTAGATTGTGCCAGTTCCTTTTTCTAATTAAAAGAAACTCGTTCAACAACATCAATTTTGAGTACATTTGTAATGCCGGAAATTCTATGTATAGCATAGACTAAGAACGAGTGTCCTCTATAGGAATAGATCCTATAAATATGGAGTAAATCTAGAACTCAAGAGTTGGTTACATTCTCCTAAGAAGATGTGTTTGAAAATGCTACAACTCATATATGTAACTAGGTAACCCATCAATTTTTATGCATATGGATAACAATACTATATCTTTCTCAATTGAACAAACATGATAAAAATGGTATAAATGTAACTTAAAATACAAGTAACATAAAAGCCTTTACATACCGTGTGGAGTGGGACGGTCGAATAAAATTAGTTCAATCGAATCTAAATTTTGATAACCTCAGATCCTTTTCTATAGGTTGAATGTTGACATTTTAGGTACCATTAACCTTAACTATCGTAAGCATAATATGAATAGCGTGATCAGGTACAAGTTGAAATTCACTTCTTAACTTCTCTCTATCGCAGGATCTGCATTATGAAGGAGATTTGAAGCGAATTTATTGGTGGCCGGGCATGAAAAAGGATATAGCGGAGTTTGTGGCTAAGTTTCAAAATTGCCAACAAGAAAAATATGAACACCAAAGGTGTCATACTCCAACCCAAGGTGAGGCAGACAAGTACCATATGAATACATGCTTTCCAAGTGACCTATGATGAGAAAGTGAGCTACTATGCAGATAGATTTACTGATGAGAAGCTACATATACAACACACGTCGACCTGTTGAACCGATACATGTGACTAGTAAAACAATGTATACAAATGATGGCTTTAAAATGTCTACAAAGCCTCTATTGGAATCCATGATTGTACCCCTATGAAAATACACATAGTAAAGACTTGGCAAAGCCCCGAATCAACCTGGACCTCACCAACAACCGTTGAGTATCATGTGCTTCTATTGGGGAGATCTACTAGTGGAGTACATGTACCTGCAGCATGAAATGCATCCTCCCCAATAAGGGATGTCAGTACGACAGAATGTACAAAATATGTAAGGCATAATACAAGCATATGTAAAATGAGAGCTCAAGTGAAACCAAATACAAATAGATAAGGATTTGAGACCACTTTTGCTTATACTTGTGGAATCATGTATGTTATATTCTTTTCTTTAATTTTTTATGCGTTATAATATTTATAAGACATATGATACAAATGACCAGCTGATCAATGGTAGAAGAGTATGACCCATGCTAGGCATTTTAACCCCTAGGATGATGTCCTCATAATTCCACAAATTGGGGTCGGCCCATGCTAGGCTATCACCCCTAAGCTGCCACCCTTCTTTACCAATTTGGATCGGCCCATGCTATGCTCTCGCCCCTGGGCTACCACTCTTCTATACTAATTGGGATCGACCCATGCTAGGTATTTTCCCCTGGGATGCCACCCATAATTATACAGATTGCTTCACTTAGATTCTTTAATCTTTGAGATTGTTGTTTTGATGCTCATAACCATTTTGAGATTGTTCTTTTGAAGATCATTAACACTTTTGAGTTTGCTGTTTTGGTGGTCATAATCATTGTTGAGATTTTGAAGTATGGACCAGTAGTAGAAGACATATGAATATGGACTTACGATAATAACAATGACATGGGAAGCAAATGTGACACCAACATAATACTTAGGAGCTTATATGACTCAGTAAGCATTTTGACATCTCAAATTGAAGCACAGACAAGTGAAGACATTTAACATTCAGCCAAGAGATTTGAATTCTATATGATAGACAAATACTCACTAACTAATATCAAGTACAAGGTATACATGAACGTAGAACCAAGGGAGAACGTGGGCAGATTCAACCTAAGGACGGAAATATATTCCAAGTAAGTACATATAAATGTACAATAGAGCAAGCAGGGATCTTGTGAAGTAACATTATAGTCTAACACAATGGGAGTAATAACCAATAAAGGGTACATATGAACATGTCAAAATATGACCTATATGATGGAATAGACAATTGAAGCAAGTTTGCAAGATATGGGCAGATTGTATATCCAACATATAAACATATGTACCACGTGTAATCTAGGATCATTTTGATTTATATAAGGGGAATACGTGCCAAGGGTACTTTGACGACGAAACAAGTTTAAACCTTCTAGGATAATACTTGGTAGAGTAAGCATGTACATTTAGTACCAAACTCATATTAGAGTACTCACTTTAATACTCTAAGGAGTAGGAACTGCAACTATGGATCAGTCAGTACCTAGGGCACTTAGAAAGCTTACTTTGTAATACAAGTGTTGGATTCATGCCAAAGAAATAGGAAATCGAATAGCCTTAAATACATATCAATTCTAAAAGTGTGACTAAATCTCCTTCTCTACATATTACTAATCTACAATAAAATAATTTTTAAAACTAGTATTAATAGCTAATCAACCAATATGAGCTACTTGATCTCACCAAAATAGTAACCGAGCAGTAGGCATGCAATTTATTTAGCCACTTTTTCTTGCCCTCCTTTTCCTTTTAATCACGTCTATATACTATACATCCTTCATATCAGGTCCTCGTCAAAACTCCCTACAATATTTAAGTCCTTTAACGTCACCATAACTTCTCCACCCATCCAGTCACATACCTTATAATAAAATACACAAAACAATCTTTAAACATAATAATGTATCGAAAGCAATATGAATATCGGTTTCTGATCACCAGCACTTGAAGAGCTAACATTACTCTTAAGAAGCTGAAACGAGCTCATAATTGAATTTAAAGGAGATTCCCCTTTGATTCTTATCGTGACCAACGACACGAACTTACGGTATGAGTGTCTACGATTGTCAATAATATAGTAACCCAACTAAAGGTTGGGGTCGTGTCCCAAGGGAGTAGTTTTGAGAACTGATAGAAAATAAAATTTAGTTCTAACTAGTCGTAGCTAAATATATTAATGATTAAAAACATAAAAAATCAAAGGGGGGTGACACAAAAAGTGTCAAATATCGATTTGGGGGTTTAATCACAAGTGGTATAAACAACGAAAATAACAAGAAAATCAAGTTTCTGGAAGAGTTCTTGGGGTGTGACCGCAATACAAGTTGAGATAAATCGTTGGGTACATGCCTTCGATATGAAATTTGCAAGATAATAGTGACTAGGCTAAGCTTTAGATGGAAATAAGTTCTCTCTCGGGCAACTTAGCCCATTTCAAATATGTTCCTCTCGGAAACCCATTTGCCGCTTAAAGGCCAGCCTACGCCTTACCCCACTCACTCTCTCAAGCTGAGTGTTAGGATGACTAGGGTTCACCCTCTCGGGCTGAACCTCATGTCGACCCATTCCTTAGGCCATCAGTCTAGCGGTCTTGGTTTCGTGACCTCCCTCTCCAGCAAGCCGAAAACACATGGGTGGTTTTGTATTTATAACTAAAAACCCATTAAATTAAACACAACCACTAGGTGAAAATCACCATTAAAATACATCTAACCTATCAGCAAGCAAGACCCAACAACAATATCAACACATATTTGCTATATCACACTCCAAGAATGGGGGGTTTTTAGCCACACATCAATAAATAACAAAATACACCTAAAATGATAATAAAATCAAATGGGTATAAGGAATTAAACCTTGATTTAACCAAAGGAAGAAGAATGGAGAAGACCCACTTCCAACTTGGGGAAGATGAAATCCTTCTTTCTTCAAGTCTCCCCAAAATCCTCTCCAAACTTGAGAGAAAATATCCAAAAAAGTATTATTCTATTCTGAAAATTATAATAATAATTCGACTCTTTAAAAATGAATAACAATTTTAGTATTTATAGACTTTAGAAAATAGTGCTGGCGGATATTTCGGCGAGGTTAGTCGGAATCGCCGATTAACTTGGCGATTCGCCCTTTGGTGTAGTTCATCGTCGTCTTGCACTAGCCTTCATCGTCATCGTGCTCTTTGTCATTGGGCGGTTTAGTACTGCTTTGCAGAACTATTCGGTGAAGCGCCGACTGCTCCTTTCATCACCTTTTTGATCCTTCTCCTTTAGGGCTTCGCTTACCGGAACAAAGGGCGGAGTGTGTCCTTTCGGCGAGTCGCCAAGTGTGCTTGGCGATACGCAGGCTTCAGCTTCTTCGTTCTTTTTAACCTTTTTGTTTCTTTTTGCGCCTAAGTGTCCATGCTTCCATCAAAACTTCAAATACCTGAAACTTAAGAGTTTTCATCAAATATTGAGACAAAATAAGTATTTGTGGACACTATTTCTATCAAAATAAAGCCCTAAATGAGTCCAATTTGTGGACTCATCCACACCCCCAACATAAACTTTTTCTTGTCCTCAATCAAACTCAAGTTCAGCCGTTCAATAAGCTGTCTTAAACAGTGCTACACAAGACTAAATCTTGAACATACACAACAAGACTCAAATTACTTATGCGAAGATCAACTGTTTACTCAAAGATTCAAGTTGTGACACACCACTACCAAAGATTTGTCATGCTCACGATACTTGCTACTAATGCGAGTTCAAGCTCAACAATATTATCTGAATGTCCTCACACAAAGAATGATTCCATATTCACGCACAGGGGTAAATAAATTTAACATCAGAAATCAGATGCAACGCTCACACTCAAAAAAAGGGAACACAATGCATGTTTTCACCCATAGGTTTGCCCCTAATTTCAAATCAACCTTTGGTTCGGCTTGCTTAAGATAAAAAAGGTCTTTCTAAGGCTTGTAATGGGGCTGAGTCCAAAGGTATAATCATGCTGGCTTAGTGACTAAAGATCCTAATGAATGTGGTGCTCACAACAGTTCCTTCCCTTTTCCTTCATCATTTTCTTTAGTACTGATGAGTCATCCTATTATTCGCTTCCCATGAATTGTTAGAAGACCCCATTTCTTTTGTACTTTATTTCACAACTTTCTTTTTCATTCTTTTTCTTTTTCTTTTCTGTCTTTTTTTTATATGGAGGGGTTCCATTTTTCTCAAAATCATGAGTAAGAGAGACTTTCTTGCACTTCTTCATTTGCCTTCTCTTTTCACCACACCCCCAACTTAGGCTTTTGGCTTAAGTTGGCTATTCAAACTAACGACAACTTCATGAGGATTATGGGTGATGGGTTAAGAAAGGTCTAGTTTTCATCAAGTTTCTTCCAAAGAAAGGTAAGGCTCAAAGGGTGTTCAAAAGAGTTTCACACGCTCACGGGTAGGTCACAAAAGAGGTATATGTCAAATTGGCTCACACTCTTTAAAGTTGCCTAAGATCGTTTCAAGAGCACACCTTACTAAATCAATCAGACTAACAGGGCAAATTCTAGATTTATTCATGCAAGGTTCAAAGTAAGCTCATCACACACAGCATCGACACTAAAGCCAAACAAGACTATACACTTTCGCTAGTGTGCAATGATCATCACAAGAGAAAATCAATTCGATAAATGGCTAATCATAACTAGATGCAAAGAGTTCACATATTGTCTATGCAACTTCATTTGGTCTCGTCGCAGTAGCACGTTCATGTTCGTTCAATTGAGAGCACTGTTCAAGTCAACGGTATTGATCGAAACTGAGACTTAAATTCTTGCAAAAGAACAGCCACATTCAACACATGAGAGGTGGCAGAAATGTGCAAAATATTCAAAATTTACGGACATAATGCAATAAAAACTAAATGGAAACGGAGCCACAAGCTCAAATAATCGCAAAGCAGTTTTATAAACACAATTAAAAATAGACAACCCAAATGTATACAAAACACGGAATCACAAATAGCACACACATGTATCAGTACAAAAGGTGTGGGCCTCACCCCACCACAAAAAAATGTTTGTCCTCAAATGCAAATAATGACAGTATCCAGAGTTAAAGAAAGATAAGACATAGAAAAAGGTAAAGAAAGATCCTGTCGATGCAGTTTCTCTATCTTCCAGGGCATCAGTGCCCGATGCATCTCCCTGAAGTAAAACAATGGTCTCCAGAGTATTGTTGTTTTGGTTTTCATTGTTTGCCTTTGCCTTGGCCTCTGCAACAAGATTAGTTGCAATCATCTAGTCTATCTCATGAGCTGCTTCAAAGGCCCGTATTGCATTAGCAAAATTTTGAGCCCATGGAGGCACATTAGGGTCGATGGGAATTCGTCTCTTTGCCCTGACTTCCTTGGCATATTTCCTTTGTCTAGCTAGCTCTGCTTTCTTTTCATCTTTTTAAACTCTCGTGCTCGTATGTGCCTAGGTGGATCATTTCTCCCTGCGACTTTTGGTCTAGCCATTTCTACAAAGACTTCGAGGATAAGTTAGATAGTAATTCAAATAGGAACAAAAGGGTGTTTTTGAGTGTGGAATCGCTTAGCCAAGCTAGTTGGCGAGGTGCTTGTCCTGTTAGGCTAATCCATTGAAAATGATGTACAAATGATACAAGGGCACATACAAAGGGTGAACAAGGGATCTTTCGGCGAGTCGTCGAGTGCATTGCGTGAATTAAACTGATCGCTGAAAGTCACAGATTAATCAATACATAAAGTATTCGGTTAAAGGCGAAATTGGGACATTAGGTGAACCGCCGAGCAGTTCAGCGGATTTTGTTCATCTCCCCGATCATCTAGACGTGTCTATTTTCAACCCAGCCTTTCAAATTTCACCCCCCAACCCAATATAATGCAACATCAGCTTATATAACTCAATTTCAATGGAGACCAGTAGAAACTTCTATTTCCACCGCGTAACAATTTAGCTCAAAGCATAGCTAAGTGGGAGTCCCTCAAATCATACAGAAAATACAAAATAATAATCGATAATATATACAATCCCAGTAACTTAGATACTCAACAGAGATTTTATGCTATTAATTATTATGTGAATGAGTACAAATTTTGATAAAATAATTGAGGGGTTCGATTACCAACCTTTGGTGCCGATTTAGATAGTACTGATGTGCTAGGCGGCAATGCGATCAAAATCCGAGCACAATCCAACACTTAAAATACTCTAGAAGTGCAAGAAATAAAATGTTATAGTGCGGGTGTGAGTTTGATAGGATGAAGCAGTGAGGAAGAGTGAATGAAATGGAACTTTTAAACCTGTGGGTTGCAAAAACCGTTCAGTTTCCGCCCATTCGGTGATGTTAGTCAATTCGCCCATTCACTTAGCGAAGCACCAAGTGTCTAGTTTCTTCGCCAACTGCAACAAAATCTGCAGCTCATGTGAGGATTTAAATCGACGGTTTTCATCGAGATCGTTGACATGGTCAGCAATACACCAATAATTTTATTCAGACTGCCGAGTTTCACAGGATCCAAGCTGACAGTGCCTTGACTCAAACAGCTGAAAGAATCGTGTTCGTCGATCTTATCGGCGATCCACCAAATGGACCTGCTGCTTGCCTCCATAAGCTATTTCAATCAACTCTCTTAATTTAACATGTACAATCAACACACCATTATTCTACTAGTAATTAGGAATTACTAAAAGGGTTTTGGGTTGCCTCCCAAACAGCGCCTTAGTTAACGTCGTGACACGATGCAAATCCATCTTCAGACCTCACTCTTGGGATTAGCCGTAGTATCACTAGGCAAACCCCTTGTTGTCTCGGATTGAGATGAGACGAGATATGACCCATTTCGGTTTCTAACTGCTTGATCGAAACTGAATGAGAGGTGACAGTCTGGCTGAGGGTAGACACGCCTTCTTTCATACTTGTCAGCATTTTTTCTGACTCTTCAACTTTGTTTAGGATACGCGAAAGCATATCCTCGGACCTACAACCTTTCGAATCCTTAGGCTTCTGAAGCTCGTGGTGAGGCACATATTTGTCCTTCTCCTCATCCTTCCAATTTGGATTATGGTCCCTCCATTCACGATCTAGATCCTTCCAGCCATCGATTCTAACCCATCCTTGATTACCACCCTGCCTTGGGTAGTTTGAACGACATCCCCCACCTTGGTTAGCTAGAAAATTTACTTCCTCGTCATACATGGCTTCAAACTTAATCCCCTCAGGATTCGCACCCCCAACTCCCACAACGTTGACACCATGGGCACCAGCCCCCATGACATTTTTGGATAAGATGTCAAGTTCCGTCATGATCTTGGCCATGTTTTGGTATCTCTCATTATCTTTTTCAACATGTTCCTTAGATAGATGAAATGTGACCGGCAAGACCTGGTCTTCCCGAGTATACCACGGCCTGTTGATGGTTGTCATCCCATCGGGAAGTTGAGTTGCTGCTACATATGGTTGCTGCATTAGGCCTCCGGGCAAGAGTTGGTCAGGTATACCTTTGTTTACTGAGTCTAGACTCTGGTAGAAGTATTGAAGGAGAACATTATCATGTAGAGCATGGGTTGGGCATTGTAGCATCAATTTCTTAAACCGGAGTCAAGTTTCATACAGAGGCTCTCCATTCAGATGCTTAAACCTTTGGATGCTATCCCGAATAGTCATCATCTTCGAGGGAGGTAAAAATCACACATTAAATGCGGTGACCAACTCCTCCCACGAAGTGATCGAGTTCGTGGCAGCTCAGCTAGCCACTTGCACGCCTCCCCCATCAATGAGAAAGGGAATAGTCTTAACCGAACTAATTCCTGAGAGATGTTCTTGACCGAGAAAGGTCCACACACATCTACGAAGTTTCGAAGATGCTCATGTGGGCCCTCATGAGGTAATCTACTGAAGAGTCCCTTTAGTTGCAAAAGTTGCAACATGGTGCTTCTTATGTGGAACACCGTATTTCCCTCTGCTAGAGGTGGACAGATGGCTCTAACACATCCCATGAGATGTGGATCATTGATGTGGGTCCTCATGGTCGTCCTGATGGCCCACTTGACCCCATTACTACCGTTAACACTCATGCTTTCTGAAATATTCACACAGCGCACAAACAAAACTAAAAATTAGGTAAGTAGACTACCACTAATAAGAACAAAGATTTTAATAATATAAGAATTCTCAAATAACACCACTCCCGGGCCACGGTGCCATTTTGATGCTTATCGTGACCAACGACACTAGCCTACGGTAGA
>NW_006239137.1:544866-604930 GCF_000226075.1 Solanum tuberosum | reverse complement strand
TCAATAATATAGTAACCCAACTATAGGTTGGGGTCGTGTCCCAAGGGAGTGGTTTTGAGAATTGATAGAAAAATAAAATAGTTCTAACTAGTCGTAACTAAAGATATTAATGATTAAAAACATAATAAATCAAAAAGGGGTGACACAAAATATCAAATATCGAATTGGGGGTTAACCACAAGTAGTATAACCATCGTCCAACTTGGGGAAGATGAAATCCTTCTGTCTTCAAGTTTCCCAAAACCCTCTCCAAATTTGAGAGAAAATATCCAAAAAGTACTATTCTATTATGAAAATTATAATAATAATTCGACTCTTTAAAAATTAATAACAATTTTAGTATTTATAGACTTCAGAAAATAGTTCTGGCAAATCTTTCGGTGTGGTTAGTCGGAATCACCGATTAACTCAGCTATTCGCCCTTTGGTGTAGTTCTTCGCCGTCTTGCACTAGCCTTCATCATAGTCGTGCTCTGTGTCATTGGGTGGTATAGTACCGCTTCGTGGAACTATTCAGCGAAGCACCGACTGCTCCTTTCATTGCCTTTTTTATCCTTCTCCTTTAGGGCTTCACGTACTGGAATAAAGGGCGGAGTGTGTCCCTTCTGCTAGTCGCCAAGTGTGCTTGGTGATACGCAGAATTCAACTTCTTCGTTCTTTTCAGCCTTTTTGTTTTTTTTTGCGTCTATGTGTCTATGCTTCCACCAAAACATCAAATACCTGAAACTTATGAGTTTTCATCATATATTGAGACAAAATAAGCATTTGATGACACTATTTCTATCAAAATAAAGCCCTAAATGAGTCCAATTTGTGGACTCATCACCCTCCATGGCTCTCCCAACTTGTACTAACAACAAGAACATCCTCCCAAATAATACACCATGTAGAAGGAAAAATTTCCAACTCACTAACACAAACCAAATGTCCTAAATACCTCCTGAACAAAAGGAAGAATATTGCAGTCAGAACTACCACTTGCTAAGACTTGGATTTTTCAAGGTAAAGATTGTCCTCCTCAACTTATCTTAACTTATAAATCTCTTATATACTCAAGAACCCTAATAGTATTTAATGGCTGTTGTATGAAGCGAAGAGAGAGAAGAGAGAAAGCTCTAGAAATCATATTTTTGTTAAAGTGAAACATAGTTGGAAAAAGCTGATATCAATCCCCTTTAAAGGGACTTGCTTTGGCCAACCTTCTCACTCATTTTGGGCCATAATTTATCAAGTAGGTGATCCACCTAATTGGACTTTCCACATGGGCCTTTTTTGACTTAAGAATATTGGGCCTTGGCTGTCCATTTTCCCCCTATTCTTCTAATCAAATTGGGCCAGATTAATGCAAGTAGGTGGTAGCGTACTTGGCCCAATAACATGGTCAAAATATTCTTAGTAGGTGATGCACCTACTTGGTCCTCTGTGCTGGTCAATAAATCAAAGTAGGTGATGCACCTACTTGGTCCTTTGGGCTGATCAATAAGTCAAAGTAGGTGATGGTCCTACTTGTCACCTACTAGCTTAGTTTAGTCAAGCAAGCACCTCAATATTTTATTCCATTTATAAACCTTAATACCTTTAACTTAACTTAAAAATTATATACATTATATCACCTTATGATCTCAAGTTTAAATACTTCAATCAACGTCAACTTAATCGGGTCGCATCAAAATCTATGGACAGTTCACTTTAGACCTATTTTATTGTCATTAGTCGCATAGGAAACCGAGTCCATAACTATACCACATGGAAATTTATAAGCATCATATATTTAGAACTAGTACTCATAGAATATGGGGTGTTACACAATGCTCCTTCTAAGTTCAACAAAGATAGGGTGTCTTACCCTAAGCCTCAAGGAGGAAATGGTAGTACACCTTCATTGCCCATGTTTACTTGTACTAAGTGTGGAACAAATCACGAGGGTAAGTGCCTAGTTGGCATGGATCCCTGCTTTTGTTTTGGTAATAGTGGTCATAAAATAAGGGATTGCCGGATGCTTACGACTAAAGTTAGAGAGGGCAAGCAAGCTCCTCCTAGTCGTTCGGGTTCCCCAGATGATGTAAATGGTAATTGAAGGTCTTTTGGTTATGTATTTCTTATTGTTGAGTGTTTCGTTAGATATGGTAAGACTCCATGTATGGAGATTGTGTTTGTAGTAGTTCTTAAAATCCTTGTGGAAACTTCTTAAGTGTTTACTTGTATAAATGGTTTAGTGGTTGTTAAGACGTTGGTGTTATGTTTAGATTGAGGGAGATGGATTTCAAAAGACTAGTGGGGTTCGCTCTCAAGGGGGAGATAGTGTGCTTCATGGTTGGTACGTGAGTAGAGCTATGTTGATTTTGGAAAAGTTCCTTGTTATGGTTTGGTGGGTGAAAACTTTGTGGCGATATAACTTCTTAGTATCCCTACATCTTTCCTTTATCTTCGAGTCTAGCTTAAGGTCTTTGCTCCTCATGGTTCACTCTTTAGGATTCATGTGTCTTAGTCATCCTAATGATTCCTTATGTATGCATGCTCATGGAAAAAATTATTTTTCAAAAATATGATTTAGTTTAATTGATTGCTTCATAATTATATCCATTTGACTATGATCTTTCTTGTTTGTCTTGTGAAAAGATGTTTTTAAAAGTTTATTTTAGCTTGGAGATGGAGTTTCCTCCTCGGATATGTATATTGCATGCATGACGGGCTGTTAGATTTAGTTCCACCCCTCTTATGATGATTTGATATTGTCCCAGATTGGAGTCGATAGTTCCTCATTAATTTTATGCATTTAGATAATTTTTCATTGTAGGTTGAGTTGTTAGTCCCTCTCCCACTCTTTTCATACCATCTTGAATCTCATTCGAGGATGAATGATCCCAAAGGGGAGATAATTGAACACCCAGGATTTAGAGAAGGGAAAATATTCACTTCATAGTTAACTTGGCGATCCGCCAAGTTGACTTAGTTATCCGCCGAGTCGACTTTGCGATCCGTCGAGTAGAGCTCCTCGCCTTTTGGCTTGATCTAAGATACAACATTCTGTAACTTAGGGTGAGCTAAGTTGAGCTCATTGTTTTGCTCGGCGTGTAGCCTAAGTCGACTCCCCATAGACTAATTTGACTCAGCCCCCAAGTCAACTCACTGTAAATTTCGGCGAGCTAAAGGCTCACTTAGCGAGTGGCCAAGTGGCCTTTGGCGAGCTCCAGCGTGAGAATCTTCAGTTTTAAGTTAGGGTCATAATTTTAATTCTATACTATGTAATTGTCCCCTTCATTAAGACCCCTACATAAGTGTTTTCAATCCCCAAATTAGCCCATTCAAGTCATTCTTCAAAAATCACAAAAAAGAAGATTGATTCTCCTCTCCAAAATATTTCTCTCTAGAAACTTGAAGAAGAAGAAGGATTCAACCTAGGGTTTCAAGTCAAGTCTCAATTCCTACAGTGAATATTAGCACTTGGCTTCAAGGTATGATAGTTTTCATACATGGATTCCTTCCATCCATGAAGTCCCCAAATTCTCCTATTTTAAAATTTAGAAATCCCCAATTTTAGTTAGGGTTTTCTTCAATTGCCATGGGTTCTCTTCAATGTTGATTTTAATGATTGAATTATGATCTATTATGCATGAATTGATGAAATACTATTTTTTTTTATGATCCCTATGAACCCATGTAAATCCCATATTTTCCAATATAATGAAATAATGTGGGTTTAGATTGTGAAAGAAGATTTTTATTAAATCAAGCATGAATTGATAGAATTATATGATTTGATGATAAATTTCTATGAACCCATATCTAACCCATGTTTTTAGATATTGAAGATTGAAAGTGGGTTTTGAACCTTGAAATATGAATTTATGAAAAGATGCATGTCTTATTTTTATGAAATAGTTGTAAATGGATTTGAAGATGCATTGACTTCGAAACTATGATGAAGCTTATGAATTATTGAAAATAAAGCATGTTCGTGAAAGTATGTTTATGACTCAATAAAGCTTATAAATGAGATTGTCTACATGTTCTATGAAGGTTGGCCACATGACATGAATGACATCAAGATTTGTCCTCAATGCCTTTTGGGCTATTTTCCTTAATTAGGTCTTGGTTAGTATGGTATCCGGATATGCCATCTATGATTATAGGCCACTATTTCTAAACTATTTCCATTAGTATTAGTAGGGCATCTCTAGCATGTAGTGAATGAATGTGGGCCTTAAAACTACCCATGTCTTTTAAAGACAAGATAAGTCAAGACTTCAAGAAGTATCTCTATATGTTCAAAGGCTTTAAATGATGTTAGCTTGCATTGACCATGGTTTTATTACTTATGTTTCCTAACTCTTTTATATCATGTTTTAGCTTGGTCAGTTGCATTTCATCAATGTCCCTTTTTAGCATGATATAAATGTTTTATGTATAACTATCATACTTGGTACATTGTTTTATACTAACGCATACTCTTGCCTACATTTCCCAAAATATAGGGTGCGATAATCAGGGTCATCAGTTTTGTGGCTAGTGGTTGAGTTCGAGGTTTATGAGATTTGGTTAGTCCTCATGCTTCGAGGACATAATTTTATTGTTTCACTTCCTTTCATGTTTTTTTTTTATTTTTGACCTGATGTATGGTCTAGGCCCAATTTCATTCTATTGTATTAGTTGTCTATGATGACACAAGTGGTTTAGACTTTCACTTTTCTTCTATAAAACTATTGGACTTGGAGTATTATTTTACTCTTATTGTTCTATTTCTTATATTATGAGAGCTAAGGGGCTTATATGGAGTCCTTCAGGGTTCTATACTAAATGTTATATCTAAGGGGTACCACTGGGTCGTGACAAAAAATTTCTATTCACTATTCAACTCTCCTTGTTCAGTATCTGAACTCTCGACTCGCCTCTACAAAAATTGTATCCTTTAGGCTATTTATATATGTAACGACTCAGAAAATGATAGGTTGAACTACATACTTAATGTGAGAGGTTATGTCAAAAGTTAAGGAGTTTAGTTGATAAACATTAAAGTAAGTGCTAGACCCCTAAGTTAAGAAGAGCTTTTAAGGTTTGGTTGAGGGTGAAGGGTCAAGAGCCAAGCCAAAAAGGGGAAAGCCTAAGACGAAGGCCAAGGCTGCCCCAAGTTGGCTAGACACTGCACAAGTACCACGACCACTTTCACGACCAGTGGTCTTGACCACAGTCCGTGAAAGGGCTCGTGAAGGTCCCTTAGGCATGTGTGAGGCATGTCATTTAAGCCTAGCCACTGCCTAGGAACCACGACTTTCACCACGACTCATGGTCTTGACCACGGAGCGTGGGAGGTGTCATGGTCTTGCCATAGCATTGTGGGAGCCTAGAGTGCAAGAAACACCATCTAGACACTGCCTAACCTTAACACAAGGTTCTTCACAACCCGTGGTGCCACCCATGGTGGCAAGACAAGCCAAGGCACCCTTCACGAGCCACTTCACGACTCGTGGTCATGACCACAGATCGTGGGAAGGCTCGTGGGAAGGCTCGTGGGGTGGCCTTAGCTTGGTGGGAGTGGTGCATGATTGAGGAGGCTACTGCCTCAAAGAACACGGTCACCACCATGAGACGTGGTGCCCTAGACGGTCCGTCAACTTGGGTGTGAAGCTTACTTAGACTCAAGGGAAGCAAGGAAGCTTTCACTAGCTACTGCCTCCATGACCACGAGCTTCACCATGACTCATGGTCTTCACCACAGATCGTGGGTGCTCATGTGGTCCTCCCTAATTTCTTGAGGGCTTGTGAGGGTGGAGAGGCACACTGGTCAAGGGACCACGGGCACCATCACGAGCATTGGTGCCCCTCACGACCCGTACAAGTGGAAGTGGTCCCTGATGGGACTTCCCAAAATTGGGGTAATTAAGTAATTTATCTTGGTTTAATTATTAAGTGGGGTTGATTTTAAGTGGTTTATATTATTATTATATATGGTTTTAAGTCTTTTAACAAGTCATTTACCCCTTATTAACCCAAAACCCAAATCAAAACAAAAGAGTTCCTCCTTTAAAAAATCCTCTCTCTAAAACTCAAGGAAGAAGAAGGAAGCCATTGAAGCTTGGGTATGGGCGATTTCAAGGTGTTTCTTCCTCAATTTTCATCGGTATTCAACAGAAAGGTATGGTAGTCTTCATCCTTGTCTAACTTTTCATTCAAGGAGCCAATTCAGAGGAGATTTCAAACTATGAAAATTTAGGGTTTTACTCAAATTCATGGGTCCTTTCATCAAACAATTTCAAAAGGTTTTCAATATAAAATTATGATTTTTTTAGTGTTTAATTGATGATTTATGATGAAAATACTCTATGAACCCATGAATTCTCTTAATTTCTAAATTGTACCTTTATGAGGTGTGTTTTGGTGATTATGAAGGCTTATGAATGTATTGTGTCTAAAATACTTTGGGTTATTTAAATGTATCATTATGTATGTCTCAATTATGATAAATTGAAGATTTTTTGGTGAATTATGATCATGGCCATGAAAGGGCAAGTTATGGCTAACTTCTTGTTGAAGTAGAATTATATTTGAACTATTGATCCACTTGAAAGGTGGACGTGTTTACTTACTATGCATGTTGTAATTATGGCCTTGTAAGGCAAAGTGTGAATTATCAACGTATATTATGATGAGAACTATAGGTGTGTGATTATTATTAATGTGTTATGAACATGTTTAGAAGGCAATTGTATGTATGATAATGTTATATGTTAAATGATATTCTCACATACTCACACACACTCATGCACGACTAATGAATGAAGTTCTATGATAATGTTAACGAATGTTGAGTCTATTGAAAGGCTATTCTCAATTGTACTCTAACAAATGAAAAGACATGTTATGAAAGGACTTTATCACAATATGAGATTCTTAGGTGAAAGGCTATTCTCATCTTTGAATCTATGAGCTTGCCAATGAATGAATGTTGGGTTAGGGATGGGTACTCATCCATGAGTTGAGGCGGAGTACCTAGTAACAATCTCTTGTCCCCTAATGAATTAACGTAATGAATGTCAAATACTCTGTGGGGAATAATGCCAAGCACCGAGTGGATATGGATTGAGATGAGTGCTCATCTGTGAGTTGAGGCGGGGTACTTAGTAGCAATCTCTTGAGGTGGATGCTCATCCGTGAGTTGAGGTGGGGTATCTAGTAGCAATCTCCCTATCCCATAAACTATGTGCCCACATAGGTCTAGCTAGTGGATCCACTTAAGCTATAAAAATGATGGTCCTACCTTAGGCAAGTAGGAATCCCTTTATCCGAGGAGGGTGACACCGACATTCCATGTTAAGCTCTCATGGTCTATGTCGGTTAAGGCTTACCCCCACAATGAATGTTAATGAACTATGGCTTCTTAAGGATGTACTACTTAGTGTGGGTAGTGGTATGGGACACCATCTATGAATTGCACAAGTAGTCATTTGAGAGGAGTCATGGTGTGTTCCTTATAATGTTAATGAATGAATGGCTCTAATGATTATGTTAATGAAGGTGTTGACCTTATGTTTAATGAATGAAGGTGTTCTTAATGAAGTTAATGAATGGTGACTTAAATGCTTATATGTTAAATGTTAATATGCATGCCTTGCTTGGATTGTATTACTTCCTTGTTATGCCTTGTTAGGGTATGAATGTGCCTAGTCTAGGGTAACTTCAAAGGAGCACTTAGTGTGAGTAGTAGTATGGGATGCTACTTGCACATTGCACAAGTGTGACTTAGAGTTATCTTAGGTGATGGTTCTTATGTGATGATTATGTCTTATGTAATGTGTATGTCTCTTATGTATGACAATAGTGTAATGATGGAAAGGTTGTATGGTGAGTTCACCTTTGGTGACCTTAAGGTGATACTTTGGTATGGATGGTGGTATGGGACGCTATCCATACATTGCACTAAGTGTTGCTTGAGGATTACTTGAGGGGAAAGGTTAAGATAAAGGAAATGGTGTGTATATGTTGAGCATGTTATAATGTGAATAATGACTTGGATGTTGGTTATGTTCGAATAGTATGCCTATTATACTTGTATGCATGAAGTTTTATCAAAATGGCATAAAAGCATGACTTTCAAACAAATGTCCTTCTAAGCATGTTTTTGCATGGCTATCATACTTAGTACTTAATTGTGCTAATCCATATCTTCTTTCATGTTTTACTACAAGTGTAGGTTCCGGCAAGTGATTTGACTCTATCTAGTGAAGCTTGGAGTAGAGTTCCTCCAAGACATCTTTTGGTATGTCCTCATAGATCGAGGACAAAGACTTTTTATGTTTCATTTCAATTCATGTTTTAAGACTATTGTTAAGAATTCGATTGTAAAGGGCCGTGTCCCTATCTTGTTTAAAGTTTGTATAAGATGGCCATGTGAGACTTTAGTAGTCCGCTGCTTATAAATGAGTTTTAGATTGTTGGGTTTATTAAAGAAAAGATTTTAATTTCATACTATTTTCATTATTGAATGCAATGAAGGATCATGAGGCTTGTATCAAACCCCTTCGGGGTCGAGTACGCCATGTTACGACTAGGGATTCTCTCGGGTAGTGACAATACATTCCCAATATTTTGCCAAAAATCAATTTTATAAATGATTCTGCGACGCTAGTCGGGGTTTGCCAAGCATGATTGGTGACTCCCTCACTCCTCAACTTGCCGTGTGATTCTCTAGGCTTCAGGTGTTTGAACCTTAGTTGGCAAACTCGAATGAGTCAGCCTTTCACATTCAACAAATAACCGAATAGCACCTTAGTCTGTTGTTTGACGATTAAATCTTTGCCTTGCACATTGTCACTTTGGACGATGAACGTCAGGACCGTTGTTCTAACTTGGCATATCGCCTCTCCTACTGGAGTTCTGCAACATTATTTGGTAGACACAAGTGCTATTCATTGTCAATTTGGGTGAGATCTTGCTCAGTTGGAGATTCCCCTTCATTTTAGGTGATCAATAGTGTTCACTTTGCACTTCTTTTGTGTATATTTGTCCATTCTTTCACACATAAATTTGTGCCTTGATTAATTGCCTCAATAGCTACAAATAATCAACATTTTATTAGAAAAGGATATATTTAGCCATTGAGGAGACTAATTTTTGAGCTAAATGGACCTTAAATGAGTGCAAATCTACCACTCATCAACATTCCCAACTTAAACTTTTGCTTGTTCTCAAATAAATGAATTACACAATAACCTTAATAAAGGGTGTATACAATAGTTCTCAACAAGAGCTAGCATGAAAGCACCATATCAAGATTACTCTAAATAGCATGTTACCCTAAATCACGATAAAAAAGCTTCAAATGATGACTAGCTAGTTTCAACACACGCTCAAGAACACTTTAGCTTCTTGGCTGATGCAAATACATATTTCAACAAATGCATTCAAGTGCTCTCACATCAAGAACAATTCCATGCTCTGACAAAAAATATTATCAAAGGTAATAGGAATCAATGCAACTCTTACTCTCTCAAAAGAGAAACACATGTAAGATTTGTCCCATACATTTGCCCGTATTTCCCTATAATCACACAACCTAGTTAAATGCAAGATCTCAAGGGTCTTTTAGTCATGTAATGGGGATGAGAGTTAAGGTAAGATCACTTTGGATTTGTGACTTATTCCTTTTAAAAGTATTGTTCCAATCATCATAACCTCTTCTGAAGTTCTTTTTCTTCTTTTTAATTTGAGAACTCAAATCTTGACTTTCCACTCAATATATTTTGGAATCCTCCTTGACTTCATTCAATTGAATTTTTCATTTTCATGTTTTTTTCAATCTATGTCCATCAAAACTTTTTGCTTCATTTTTTTCAACAAGGGGTTCTTTCATTTTTACAAGACTTTCATATTTGATTCATATTTCTTCTTCATTTCTACCCTGCACTTGGCTTTCATTCATTCTTTCATTTCAGCACCCCACCTTATTGTTTTTGGCCTAAGTTAGTTATTCATACATCACAATGCTTCAAAAAGGATTTTTGGTGAGAAGGTAGGGATAATTTGGCTCAAGAGGCTTCTTTTGGTTGTCCACAAATAAGTTAGGCTCAATCGGTGCCAACATGGATTCAAACCCTCACAAGGTAGTCACAAAGGCTTTATGAAAAAATTGGTTCCCTCATTGAATTTTTTTTCCCAAGATAAAGCCTCACATTAACCAATATTAACAAAATTGGACAAACAAGGAAAATTCTAGGACTCCACATGCATGATTCATTGTAAAACCTCATAACATAGGGCACTTTAAAATATACTCATTTGGCACAGCCTGAGAAGATCAAAAGCATACATGTGATGTTCATTACAAGGCTCATATCAAAACACAACTAGTAACAAAAAGATTGAAAGAGATCGCTGAAAGGTGTAACCACATCGATTTTGTTCTCATAAAATCAACACTACGCATCATGCTCATATGAGTACTATTCTAGACAATGATATTGAACAAAATCAATTCTCCAATTTTTGTCAATGAAAACTTCAAGCATTTCACGGTTTAAACTCATGAGGGGCTTGTAACATCATAGGAGAACAAGATAAAAATGAAGAGACACACATTTACCCAAAATATTACTCTAATAAAAACAAATATCAAACTACAATTGTTCAAAATACAAAATCACAAAATACAAGAAAAAGGAGAATATTAGCACGAAGTTCCTCACCCCACAAAAAATAGAATGTAGTGTCATCGATGCAAAATAAGTAAAAAATAATGGGAGGATCAGAGAAAGAGTCCCCCTGACAAGATATGCCTATGGTGCACTCTCATCTGATATCTCCGCAGCTAAAGCCTCAAGAGGGGCATCGATGCCCGTAATAGGATCTGTGGAGGTGGCATCTGAGGCTCAATAGGGGAATTAGTGCCCTTCTCAACAATAGGAGGTACGGTAGAGTTTAGAGTGGCTCAACTAGATTCAACCTCTGAAGTCTCTCGAAGACATCTCTCCTATGAAGCCTGAAGAATGACCTTCTTAGTCTTGTGCAGCTTTGCCAGTGTCTCAGATATCCCGTGCTCTTCAGCTCTCAGCTCCTCCTCATATGTCTCCTAGACCAATTCCTCCTCTTCCCTCTCATTGATATCATCATCAACATCTTCAACATCCTCAGGCATAGTCGAGGAAGGCACAACACTAGGTATCTCGAGCACATCAGGAAGGGGAACCTCTCCCCAAAGTGTGGAGATATCCATTTACTGTATCAGGACCACCTCTACCCTCAGCATTCTCTTGAGCCTTAATTCTCATTGTTAGATCATCCATCCTCAAAGTGTTTCTCTCTATCGTCCCCTCACACTTGAGTAACCACTCAATCAAAAAATCTAAGGTGTTCTAAACGGCCTAGTAAATTAGCTTTAGCAAGTCCTTCTTAACTTAGGCAGCTCTTACATCTGCTTAATTGGCAAGGTTGCCCATCTGAAAGATCAATGTTTGGGTCAAGGAGGGATAGGAAACATGATAAGTGGGAGGCCTCACAATAGTAATGGCAGCAGCACCAGGTTGTACATTTGCAGAAATAAAAAATCCAGCAACACAGGAATTGTGGATATACCTGCCTACTTCATTGAAGGAGCAGGTGCGTTGGTCTTAGGTGCCAGAGTCGTAAGATCAATCACTGAAATAGAATCTGGTGGTGGCGGATTCCTCCGAGCTGTGTTATCTCTCAAACATTCTACGATGATCATCTAGATTTAAGTTGATGATGCTGGTATGACTCTCAAATATGTAGCAACCCGAAAAGGGACACTTACCCTCTCACATAACTGCATGTTCTAAATAGGAAATAAGAGAGATGTCTAATCCTATCTTGCCCTCATCAACATCTCGTTAGCAATAATGACACCAACGTGTATGTTCTATCGATCGATGATGATGCCTAAAAATACCACCTTGTTATGCTAAAGGTTTGATTATTTTGGGATGGCATAAGGTTACTCCTGATGAATCCAAACTAGTCTTGATATATGACATTCAAATCTTTCTTCTCGATCCCGGCACCATCAACCATCTAGGAGAGGGAATAGTCAAAGATCAAGGGTGATAGCATGCCCTTGAATGAATCCAAATCATGGCACAGTTGAAGTGAATATAAGTTAGTTTGAAATGCTGGCACCATCAGCACGGTATTAATGGCTTCTATATCACACTTAACCTTCTATCCTCTTACTTCCACTTCTGGAGTGGTTTACAGACTGTGCCATTTCGGTTTTTTGGAAGGGCTTCAGCATAATCTTTATAAAACTCTCTCACCCAGGAAGGAAGGTAAGTATCCCTAGGTTTAGAGAATCACTCTAACAGTTAGAATGATATTGTGTCTCAGATGGCTCGGTAGACATCCATAACTCCATTAATGGAGAGTCGTCTCTCCTCAAGTATTGTTCATTCACTTAAATCCTTGATCCTATTCATGGCTATTGGAGCTAAAACATACAGGACTCTCGAAGCTAGTGCTTGTGTGGATGAAGGCAACACCAACTTGGATCCAATCTACATCCTCTTTATAACCATCTCCTGTCAGGGCTATAGCCTTTCTTGGATTAATGATTTCAGAGGGGTAGTTTTATGACGTCAGTAAGCCTCCAAAGACTCATTTATGGTTATGCCCCGATGTCTTTTTTAGTGGAGAAGGAGAACGAAAGAGCTCTCTATTTAACTCCATATTAGAAGAAATCACTTGTTTACCTTTGTTTTTTGCCATTAACTACAAAGGATACATTCAAACAATAGATTTGTAAAGGTTAGTTAAATTCAAGCGGGAATTGAAACACATTTCAAAAACAGTTCTGAGGGTCACCTAACGGGACGATGTATTGACTATTAGGATCGGCGAGCTTCGGTGAGCTCGTCGAGTGATATAATGTCAAATTACTCAGGGTTCAGGCATACAAGACAAAGTCAATGCCAACTCGACGGTTCACTGAGTTGGTTTCGGCAGGCTAACAGAAGTCCGCCGAAACTGACAATGCAAAAGGGAATGGAACAAGCATCAAGGGAGATGTCCTCTCCAACTGGGCGATTCATCAAGTGGGTTTGGTAGACTAAGGCAAGCCCACCGAATAGAATAGTACCCAAGGCAATAGGCATGCTAAAAAAGGAGAGTTGGGTCTTACTTGGTAATTTCCCAAACATCTATGGCAGACTAGGACAAACTCCACAATAGGAAATTTTAGCCCGTGCCTTATTATCACAAAAAACCAACACACACAAAATGTACTAGTTTCCCCACAATATTATAATCCACCTAGATGCTTTTCTACCTATGAGTACTGAGATTTCACCCCATTTATTAGTAGGCATTGCACTAGTTGACAATTTTCCCTTAAGAAAGTAGTAACCCTATCTATATTAGGAGAAATCATGCCATTGGGACAACACTGAGCTACGTAAACTTTACCCACATAAAATTAGGCACAAACCAATCATATTAAGAAATTCTATTCAGTAATTTAACTAACATAATCACGATTCGTCAAATTATCCAGTCCTTCTCAATAAAAATCACATGGGAGTAGTTCAATTTAAACAATATGATGCTACACAATGAAACCATGCACTTAATCTCAGTAAAAGAGCTGAAGTTCACACCCTATATACCTTCTAAACTCAAAAACAACTACAAAAAGTCGAAACAGCAACCTTAAAGCCAAAAATAATCAAGAAAATGAGGGATTTTGAGTTGGGTTTACAGGAACTCCAGGAAAATGCTCTTCTGAAGATGCAAGACTTTCACACGAGGCTCACAAAACACTCAAAATGCACAATGCAAGAAAAAGGAATCGAAAAAGCTCTCAAATTTCAAAGATATTATTTTTTTAATTTTAAAATACCCTTGGTATTTTAATATTAGGCTCGTATGATGCTCATGACTAATGTCACCAAACGTGTTTGGTGAATTTCCAATTGGATCTTAAGCTCACAAAACATTCCTGAACAAATAACAAACCTAATGGTTGATTCGACGGACCCAATGGAGTCTGATTAATGCACTTCAGTGAATCACCCTTTGTAGCTCTGATCAATTATCGTGACAGTGAACATTTCCATATTTTCAAGCTCAAAAGGCAGAATAAGAATATGGCCGCGTAATACCTTCAGCGGATCGTTGTTTGGGTTTTGCATCTTCTATTCTTCCTGTTTCAATAATCCAACACTTTCTCAACACGTATTCACACCACACGTTATTTGGAAGCAGTAAAAGAAATAATAAGGACTTGGGTTTCCTCCCAAGAAGCACCTTAATTAACATAGTGGCATGACATATTGCTCAAACTCAACAATCATATTTGTGGTTTGGGATGGTGTCACTAGGCAAAATTCCTTTTTCCCTTGGATTTAGATAAATGACAATTTCACCCAGTTGGGTCTCTAGTTGCTTGATAAAATAGAGTGTGAAGTTACCGTCTTAGATAAAGTTGAGAAGTCATTTTTCAAATTCTCTAACACCTTATCGGACCCTTCAACTTTATTGTAGATCCTTAGAAGCATGTATTCCGTCCGGCTTCCTTCTAGCCCAGCATGTTATTTTGGGCGTGGATGATCATGGAGAGGCACGGATCTAACTTTTTCCATATTCCTATCTCTCATATTTCCACCTCACCAATATCTCCAACAACTATCTCTATCTTTGTTCCAACCTTGGTTCCCACCTTGTCATTGATAATTGTCATGAGAATATCCCATTTCATTTCCCAAGTATTGAACTTCTTCGTGTAAAACGCCTCTAATTTGACATCATCCTGACATTGCCCACTATTGGTTCGAACTTTATTTACCGACTTGGTTCCACCTCCTATCACATGTTTAGACAATAAATCGATTTGAGTCATAATTTCGGCCATGTTTTAATCACTTTCATGGTCCTTCTAGATTTGTTCTTTGTTCAAACCCACTTATAGCAAAGGCATTAGATCATCTTTAGTATGCTATGCTCGGTTAACCTTAATCATACGATCTGGCAACAAAGCATCTATATCGTACGGTTGTCTCATCAATCCACCATGGACTAATTGATCACCCACACCTTAATTGACTTAATCAATTCCACAATAAAAGTATTGAAGCAACAACTTGTCCGGAATGCCATGCATTGGACATTGCAACAACAACTTCCTCAGCCATGTTTCATGCGAAGGCTCACCTCCAATACTTTTAAAATTTTGGATTTCAATACAAACTTAACCATCTTAGAGGGTGGAAAGAATATTTCCAAGAATTCCTTAGTTAGATCATCCCACGAAGTAATAGAATCATTTGACAACTTTGCTAACCAACTTATAGCCTCTCTATTATAGAGAATGGGTATAACCTCAACCTCATAGATTCTTGGGAGATATCTTAAAAAAAAGGGTCCACATACCTTGAAAATCATAAGATGCTCATGGGGATCCTCATGAGTTAGACCCCTAAAAATTCCTTTCATTTGGAGCAATTGTATCATAGTTTCGATGAAGTGAAACACCGTCCTCCCGTTTGTATGAGGTATTCGAATTGCTCCTTTGGTTTCGATGACATTAATTGAGATGTCATTGAGATCACCGATGTTGTTACTTTGACCGTAGTAAGTGTAATTGTCACTCCCATGGTCACTCATTGTGTCAACCTGAAAACACCCACAACAACACTAAACAACAAATCTACTACAAGTAAACAAAATTAAAATCTAATTGGTCTATTAGAATTCTCAACCACCATTCCCCTGCAGCGACACTATTTTTGATAATGCTAAAATCACCCTTCAAGATGAATTAAAAGAGTGAGTGATCCTTGTTAGTAAAAACCCAACGAAGACTCGGGGTCGAATCCCACAAGAAACAGTGTATTGAAAAGAATTCTCTATCACGAAATTTGGACTTTTAATTAGTTCATTTGTAATAGTAATACAATTGGGTGGATGGTATAACCATATTAATATAAAGCTTTGATTATCAATTATTGAAATTAAACTAAAAGTAAACAAAAATCAAGAGTTGACAAGAAATCTAAGGGTGTGGGGATTTGGAATGAATGTTTCATAAGGGTGATGGTGCTTCTCTATAATGATAACATTCATGAATAGGCTATGTAATTTTTATCGACACTAATCATCTTTTGATCTCAACGCAACTATGCATAAAATATCCTTTATGACTCATCTTTATTCCATTTCTAAACAAACCAATACCTTTCTCTATTCTCTCTTTCAAGTATAGGACAAATAGATCCATCCCATAACCTCTATTTAAAGCAAGCCATAGACATCAAACCTCAATTGATAGTATTGAGCTAGTTACCCACTCTATTTAATCTCTTTCAAGCATCACGCGGAGATCAAAAATAGGAAATAATTTTGCAACCTAAATGTATAAGTTAACCCCTTGGTAATTAGGCCAAATTCAAGCATGAAAAACAAAAAAAATAGAGCATACCACAATACCCACTACATTAAATCAATACCACAACTCATTAGAGAACCCCTAGATCTTAGGGTTTTAGCCACCCATCATAAATAGTAATAAAAGTATACCTTCCATGAAAGCATCCATGGGTAACTTAAAATCAAGCAATGAGGAGTATTCCCATTTGGGATTAAACTTCAATTTATACAATTCAAGTTTAAAATTGTAAAATCCTAAGAACTACAAAAGTGTTTCTTCTCAAAGGTAAAATGTTCTACTTACTATTCAACTTTCCTTGTCAAGTATTTTAACTCTCGACTTGCCTCCCTAAAATTATATACTTTTGGCTATTTATACTTTCCCAAAATTTTGCACAAAATTACTCTATAACTTATTCAGCGACATTAGTTGGGATCACCAAGGCTAATTGGCATCTCGCCCTTCGCTCCTCAACTTGCCTTGTGAAGCTCTAGGGTTTAGAATATATGGTTTTGGGCTTTATATGGATTGGAGCTTAGAGTTTTTTTAGGTTTAGGGGGTTTTGGGTTTTTTAGGGTTTTTAGGGATTAAGTATTTCTTAGGGCTTTTTAGTTCTTAAGGAATACAAAAAAATTTCTTCTTGTTTTTGAGGTATAGGGTTTAAAGGTTTTAGGTTATGGGTTTAGAGCTTAGGGTTTTGTAGGGGTTTTAAATGGTTTTTAGGGTTTATAGGATTTAGATTTTTTTAGGTTTAAAGTGGGATTCTTAGGGTTCTAGGTTTTGGTTTTTGGGTTTTAGGTTAGGGTTTAGGATTTTGGGTTTTAGGATAGGGTTTCGGGTTTAGGGTTTTGGATATTTTAGGTTAAGGGTTTTTATAGGTTTAGGGTTTAGGGCTTTGGAGTTTTTGTGTTTTTAGGGTTTAGCATATATAATTAAGGTCTTTATGGGGTTTAGTGCTTAGTGTTTTTTAGGTTTAGGGGTTTTTGGATTTTTTTAGGGTGTATAAGGGTTAAGTGTTTTTTAGGGTTTTTTTGGGTTTAGGGATTAGGGATTTTTTTTTGTGTTTTTTAGGTTTAGGATTTACGAATTTTTAGTATATAGGGTTTAGAACTTAAGGTTTTGTAGTGGTTTTAAATTGTTTTTAGGGTTTATATAGGTTTAGGATAGGTTTCTAAGGGTTTTAGGGCTTAGGATTTAGGATTTTAGGTTAATGGTTTTATCTAGGTTTTTAAGGTGTAAGGCTTCGGGTTTTTAAGGGTAGGGTTTTTAGGCTTTTTAGGTTTAGGGCTTAGGTTTTTTGGTATGTTCTTACGATTTAATATATACGATTTAGGGCTTTATAGGGTTTAGAGCTTAGTGTTTTTTGGGTTTAGGGGTTTTTTACGATTATTAAGGGTTAAATATTGCTTAGGGTTTTGTTAGGGTTTAAGGTTTAAGGCTTATCGTTTTTGGTGTTTTTTAGGTTTAGGGTTTACGGATTTTTAGGATTTAGAGTTGGTAGCTTAGGTTTTGTAGGGGTTATAAATTGTTTTAAGGTTTATTTTAGGGTTTATAGGATTTAGGGTTTCTTAAGGTTTAGGGTTTAGGGTCTCTTAGGGTTTTGGGTTTAGGATTTAAGGTTTTAGGTTAGGGTTTAGGATTTTTTAGGTTTAGGGTTTTAGGTTAAGGGTTTTATCTAGGTTTTAGGGTTTAGGGATAAGGTTTTTTTTTGTGTTTTTTAGGGTTTAGCATATACATTTTAGGTCTTTATAGGGTTCGGAGCTTAGAGTTCTTTAGGTTTAGGGATTTTTGAGTTTTTTTAGTATTTTTAAGGGTTAAGCGTTTTTTTGAGTATTTTTACAGATTAGGTCTTATGGTTAATTTGTGTTTTTTAGATTTAGGGTTTACGGATTTTTAGGATTTAGGGCTTAGAGCTTAGGGTTTTGTAGGGGTTTGAAATGGTTTTTAGGGTTTATAGGATTTAGGGTTTCTTAAGGTTTAGGGTTTAGGGTTTCATAGGGTTTTAGGTTTAGGATTTACGGTTTAGGGCTTAGTGTTTTTTTAGGTTTAGTGTTTTCGGTTAAGGGTTTAGGATTTAGGGCTTTGGGTTTTTTAGGTTTAGAGTTTTGGGTTAAGGGTTTTATCTAGGTTTTGAGGGTTTAGGGCTTTGGGTTTTTTAGGTTTAGGGTTTTAGGTTTAGGATTTAGGGCTTTTGGGTAGGGTTTAGGGATTAGGGGTTAGGGTTTTAGCTTAAGGGTTTTATCTAGGTTTTGAGGGTTTAGGGCTTTGGGTTTTTGGGTTTTTGGGTTTTTAAGGGTTAAATGTTTCCCAAGGTTTTGGGGTTAGGTTTTTTTTTTTTTTTGTGTTTTTTAGGTTTAGGGTTTACGGATTATTAGTATTGGGATTTAGAGCTTAGTGTTTATTAGGTGTTTTAAATGGTTTTAGGGTTTATTTTATAGTTTATAGGATTTAGGGTTTCTTAAGGTGTATGGTTTAGGGTTTCTTAGGGTTTTAGGTTAGGGTTTTTTTTTTTTTACATTTTAGCTTAAGGGTTTTATCTAGGTTTCTAGGGTTTAGGGGTTTGGGTTTTTTAGGGTCTTATATGTTTAGTGTTTAGGGCTGAGGTTATTTTTAGGAATGGCAATGAGGCGGGGCAGATGCAAAGAGGGGAGGGTTTAAGGCTATATGGGCCGGGGCGGGTTTAAGGTTGTGTGGGGCCGATCAGATGTGATGATGGTTGAAGTGGGTGTTTTAAAAATTAATGTGGGGTGGGGGGAGTATATTTCATTTTATGTGGCTTCAAACTTAATTTTAACTTTTTACAAGAGTGATAATGAATTATTTATTAAGATAATTTCATTAAACCTACTAAAATATTCAAGATAATAAATGAAAATGGTTCAATAAAAAATAATACAATTTCTTACATGTTCCCAATTGACCTCTAAAACAAATTAAGTCAGTATCCTACTAAATTAATACAACTTAATGAAAAAATGAATTTCTTTTTATGAATTTTATTTTTAGTATCAAACATAATTAGAAAAGAGAAAATATTTAAAAAGTTATGCGGGGCGGGTTTATACGGGGTGGGTCTATGCGGGAAGGTTGACAATGAAAAGAGTTGTTATGCGGGGCGGGGAGGATTAAAAATTTTGCGAGTTAAGCTCAACCCTCACAGCCCCTGTCCTACCCCCATTGCCATCCCTAGTTTTTTTTTTTTTTGTGCTTTTTAGGGTTTAGCATATACAATTTAAGGCTTTAAAGTGTTGAGAGCTTAGAGATTTTTAGGTTTGAGGATTTTTATTGTTTTTAAGGGTTAAGTGTTTCTTAGGTTTTTTAGGGTTTAGAATTAAGGGCTTAGGGTTTTTGTATTTTTAGGTTTAGGGTTTACGGATTATTAGGGTGTAGGGTTTTTAGGGGTTTTAAATGGTTTTAAGGGTTAATAGGATTTAGTGTTTCTTAAAATTTAGGGTGGGTTTCTTAGGGTTTAGGTTTAGGATTTAGGGTTTTAGGGTTTAGGGCAGAGGGCTTGAGGTTAAGGGTTTTACCTAGGTTTTTAGTGTTTAGGTCTTCGGGTTTTTTAGGGTTTTCTAGGTTTATAGTTTAGGGCTTAGGGTTTTTTTATATATATATTTTTAAGGTTTACCATATTCAATTTAGGGCTTTATAGGTTTTAGAGCTTTGAGTTTTAGGTTTGGTGGGGGGGGGTCTTTGGTTTTAAGGGTTAAGTGTTTCTTAGGGCTTTTTAGGGCTTAGGATTTTTTGTGTTTTTTAGGTTTAATGTTTACAAATTTTTAGTATTTAGGGTTTAGAGGTTAGAGTTTTGTAGGGGTTTTAAATGGTTTTAGGTTTTATTTTAGGGTTTATAGTATTTAGTTTTTAGGGTTTCTTATAGTTTTAGCTTTAGGATTTAGGGTTTTATTAGGATTAGGTTTTAGGTTAAAGGTTTTGTCTAGGTTTTTAGGGTTTAAGGCTTTGGTTTTTTAGGTTAAAGTTTTTTAGGGTTTGATTGGTTTAGGGTTTAAGGCTTAGGATTTTTTTAAGGTTTCGCATATACGGTTTACGATGATATAGGGTTTGGAGCTTCGAGTATTTCAAGTTTAGGGGTTTTTAGGGTTTTTAGGGTTTAGGGCTTCGGATATTTTTTGTTTTTTTTTTTACAATATTTTAGGATTTAGGTTTAGAGCTTAGAGTTTTATATGGGTTTTAAATGGTTTCTAGGGTTTATTTTGAGGTTTATAGGATTTAGGGTTTCTTAAGGTTTATGGTGAGTTTGTTTGTGTTTTAAGTTTAGGATTTACGGTTTTAGGTTAGGTTTTAGGGTTTAGGGCTTAGGGATTTTTAGGTTTATGCTTTTAGGTTTAGTGTTTTATCTAGGTTTTTAGGGTTTAGGGCTTTGGGTTTTTTGGATTAAGGTTTTTTAGGGTTTTAAAAGTTTAGTGTTTAGGGCTTAGGTTTTTTCTTTGTTTATTTTAGGTGTTAAGCATATACGATTTAGGGATTTATAAGATTTAGAGCTTAGTGTTTTTTAGGTGTAGGTTTTTTTTTAGGGTTTTTAAAGGTTTAGCATATACGATTTAGGGTTTATAGGGTTTAGTGCTTAGGCTTTTTTTAGGATTTTAGGATTTAGAGCTATAGGTTTTTTAGGTGAAGGGTTTTTAGGGTTTTATAGGTTTAGGGGTTTAGGTCTTAGAGTTTTGTTTTTGTATTTTTTTAGGGTTTAGCATATACGATTTAGGGCTTTATAGGGTTTAGAGCTTAGAGTATTTTAGGTTTAAGTGTTTTTGGGTTTTTTTTAGGGTTTTTAAAGGTTAAGTGTTTCTTAGGGTTTAGGATTTAGTGCTTAGGTTTTTTTTTTGTGTTTTTTAGGTTTTTAATTTATGGTTTTTAGGATTTAGGGTTTAGAGCTTAGGGTTTTTGTAGGGGTTTTAAATGGCTTTTAGGGTTTATAGGATTTAGGGTTTCTTAAGGTTTAGGGTTTTTTAGGGTTTTAGGTTTAGGGTTTAGAGTTTAAGGTAAGGGTTTAGGGTTTAGAGCTTAGGACTTTTAGGTTTAGGGTTTATGTTAAGGATTTTATCTAGGTTTTTAGGGTTTAGGGCTTTCGATTTTTTAGGTTAACATTTTTAGGGTTTTATAGGTTTAGGGTTTAGGTCTTAGGGTTTTTTTAGGGTTTAGCATATACGATTTAGGGTTTTATAGGGTTTGGAGCTTAGAGTTTTTTAGTGTTAGGGGTCTTTGGGTCTTTTAGGATTTAGTGTTTCTTAGGATTTTAAGGGTTTACGGATGAGGTTTTTTTTTAGGTTTTTAGGATTTAGGGTTTAGAGTTTAAGGTTTTGTAGGGATTTTCAATGGGCTTTTGGGTTTATTTCAGCGTTTATAGGATTTAGGGTATCTTAAGGTTTAGAGTTTCTTAGGGTTTTAGCTTTAGGATTCAGGGTTTTATGTTAGGATTCAGGGTTTTAGGTCAAGGGTTTTATCTAGGTTTATAGGATTTAGGGCTTTGGGTATTCTAGGTTAAGGTTTTTCAAGGTTTTATTGGTTTAGAGGTTTTTTAGGGTTTAGCATATCCGATTTAGGGCCTTTTAGGGTTTAGAACTTAGAGATTTTTAGGTTTAGGGTTTTTTGGGGGTTTTTTCAGGGTTTTTTAAGGTTTAAGTTTTTCTTAGGGTTTTTAAGGGTATAGGGTGTAGGGCTTAGAGTTTTTTTTTTAGTGTTTTTTAGGTTAAAGTTTTACTGATCTTTAGTATTTAGGGTTTAGAACTTAGGGTTTTTTATGCATTTTAAATGGTTTTAGTTTTTATTTTAGGGTTAATAGGATTTAGGGTTTCTTAAGGTTTAGGGTTTAGGGTTTCTTAGGGGTCTAGGTTTAGTATTTCGTGTTTTATGTTAGGGTTAGAGATTAGGCCTTAGGGTTTTTTGAGGTACAGGGTTTTATCTAGGTTTAAGGGTTTAGGGCTTTGTGTTTTTTAGGTTAAGGTTTTTAAGGGTTTTATAAGTAGAGGGTTTCGGTTTTTTTTTTATTGTTTTTAGGGTTTAGCATATTCGATTGAAGGGTTTATAGGGTAAAGAGCTTAGATTTTTTTTTAGGTTTAGGGTTTTTAGGATTTTTAAGGTTAAGTATTTCTTAGGGTTTAAAGGTTAAGGTTTTGTAGGGGATTTGAATGGTTTTTAGGGTTTATGGAATTTAGGGTTTGTTAATGTTTAGGGTTTATGGTTTCTTACGGTTTTAGGTTTAGGATTTAGGGTTTTAGGTTAGTCTTTATGGTTTAGGGCTTAGGGTTTTATTAGGTTGATGTTTCATTTTAAGGATTTTATCTAGGTTTTTAGGGGTTAAGGCTTTGCTTTTTAAGATTAAGGTGTTTTAGGTTTTTATAGGTTAAGGGTTTAGGGCTTGGTTTTTTTTTGTGGTTTTAGGGTTTAGCATATATGATTTAGGGCTTTATAGGGTTTGGCACTTAGAATTGTTTAGGTTTAGGGGTTTTTGGATTTTTTAGGGTTAAGTGTTTCTTAGGGTTTTTTAGGGTTTAGGTCTTACGGGTTTTTGTTTTATTGTTTTATAGGTTTAAAGTTTACAGATTTTTAGGATTTAGGGTCTAGAGCTTAGTTTTTTGTAGGGGTTGTAAACGGTTTTTAAGGTTTATTTTAGGGTTTATAGGATTTAGGGTGGGTTTCTTAGGGTTTTAGGTTTAGGTTTTTGGTTTTAGGTTAGGCTTTAGGGTTTAGGGCTGAGGGTTTTAAGTTAAGGGTTTTATCTAGGTTTTTAGGGTTTAGGGCTTTGGGATTTTTTAGGTTAAGGTTTTTTACGGTTTTAAATGTTTAAGGCTTTGGACTTAAGGGTTTTTGTGTTTTTTAGGGTTTAACACATACAATTTAGGGCTTGATAGGGCTAAGAGCTTAGAGTTTTTTTTATGTTTAGGGGTTTTTGGGTTTTTTTAAGGTTTTTAAGGGTTAAGTGTTTCATAGGGTTTAAAGCTTAGGGTTTTTTTTTATATGTTTTTTAGGTTTAGGGTTTACAGTTTTTTTATTATTTAGGGTTTTGAGATTATGGTTTTGTAGGGGTTTTTAATGATTCTCAGGGTATATTTTGTGGTTTATAGAATTTAGGGTTTCTTAATGTTTAGGGTTTAGGATTTCATAGGGTTTTAGGTTTGGGATTTAGGGTTTTAGGTTAGGGTTTAGGGTTTAGGGCTTAGGGTTTTTAGGTTTAGGGTCTAGGTTAAGGGATTTATCTAGGTTTTTAGGGCAAGGGCTTTGCGTTTTTAGGTTAAAGGATTTTATGGTTTTATAGGTTTAGGGTTTAGAGCTTACTGCTTTTTGGGTTTAGGGGTTTTTTGGTTTTTAGGATTTTTATGGGTAAAGTGTTTGTTAGAGTTTTTAGGGTTTATGGTTTCGGGCTTAGGGGTTATCGTGTTTTTGAGCTTTAGGGTTTACGGATTTTTAGGATTTAGGGTTTAGAGCTTAGGGTTTGGTAGGGGTTTTAAATGGTTTTAGGTTTAATTTTATGGTTTATAGAATTTAGGGTTTCTTAAGGTTTAGAGTTAGGGTTTCTTAGGGTTTTAGGTTTAGGATTTAGGGTTTTAGGTTAGCGTTTATGGATTACAGCTTAGGGTTTTTAAGGTTTAGGTTTTTGTCTAAGCGTTTTATCTAGGTTTTTTGGGGAAGGGTTTTGGTTTTTGAGGTTAAGGTTTTTTAGGCATTTATAGGTTAAGGGTTTAGGGCTTATGATTTTTTTTGTGTTTTTAGGGTTTAGGGCTTTAAAGGGTTTGGCAATTAGAATTTTTTAGGTTAAGGGTTTTTTGGGTTTTTAAGGGTTAAGTGTTTCTTAGGGTTTTTTAGGTTAAGGTGTTTTTAGAGTTTTATAGGCTTAGGGTTTAGGTTTTTTTAGGGTTTCGGGTTAAGGGTGTCTTCGAATTGAGGTTTAGGATTTAGGGCTTTAGGTTAAGGTTTAGGGATTAGTGGTTTTTTAAGTTTAAGGTTTTAGGTTAAGGGTTTATGGGATATATGGTTTCTTTAAGGATTAGGGTTTAAGGTTTCTTAGGGTTTCAGGTTTAGGATTTAAGGTTTTAGGTTAGGGTTTAAAGTTTAGGATTTAGGGTTTAGAGTTTAGCGTTTATAATTTAGGGTTTAGTGCTTAGGGTTTTTTCGTAGTTTTCAATCGTTTGAGAGTTTTTTTTAGGGTTTATAGGACCTAGGGTTTCTTAAGGTTTTGGGGTTTTTAGGGTTTTTAAGGGTTAAGTGTTTCTCAGGGATTAGGGCTTAGGTTTTTTTTTTGTGTTTTTTAGGTTTAGGGTTTACGGATTTTTTGTATTTAGAGTTAAGACCTTAGGGTTTTGTGGGGGTTTTCAATGGGTTTTTAGGGTTTATAGGATTTAGGGTTTCTTAGAATTTAAGGTTTAGGGTTTCTTAGGGTTTTAGGTTTAGGATTTACGGTTTTAGGTTAGGGTTTAGGGTATAGGGCTTAGGGTTTTGTAAGGTTTAGGTTTTAGGTTAAGGGCCTTGGGAGTTTTAGGTTATGGTTTTTTAGGGTTTTATAGGTTTAGAGTTTAGGGCTTAGTGTTTTTTTGTGTTTTATAGAGTTATTTTTGGGTGAAGGGTTTTATCTAGGATTTTAGAGTTTAGGGCTTTGGATTTTTTAGGTTAATGTTTTTAGGGTTTTATAAGTTTAGGGTTTAGGGCTTAAGGTTTGTTGTGTTTTTTAGGGTATAACATATATTGTTTAGGGCTTTATAGGGTTTGGAGCTTAGAGTTTTTTAGGTTTAGGGGTTTTTGGGTTTTAAAGGTTTTAAAGGTTTTTTAAGGATTAAGTATTTCTTAGAGATTTTTAGGGTTTAGGGCTTAGGGTTTTCTTTGGTGGTTTTAAGGTGTAGGGTTTACTGATTTTGAGGATTTAAGGTTTAGAGCTTAGAATTTTGTAGGTGTTTTAAATGGTTTTTAGGGTTTATTTTATTGTTTATAGGATTTAGGGTTTCTTAAGGTTTAGGGTTAAAGGTTTCTTAGTGTTTAGGTTTAGGATTTAGGATTTGATGTTAGGGTTTAGGGATTAGGGGTTTTTTAGGTTTAGGGTTTTAGGTTAAGGGTTTTATCTAGGTTTTTTGGGTTTCGGGCTTTGAATTCTTTTAGGTTGAAGTCTTTTTAGGGTTTTTTAAGTTTAGGGTTTAAGGCTTAGGGTTTTTTTTTTGTGTTTTTTAGGGTTAAGCATATACGGTTTACGGCTCTATAGGGTTTAAATCTTAGAGTTTTTTTGGGTTTAGGGGGTTTTGGGGTTTTCAGGGTTTTTAAGGGTTAAGTGTTTCTTGGGGTTTTTTAGGATTTAGGGTTTAGGTTTTTTTTTTTAGGTTTATGAATTATGCATTTTTAGGATTTAGCTTTTAGAGGTTAGAGTTTTGTAGGGGCTTTAAATAGTTTTAGGGTTTATTTTAGAGTCTATAGGATCTAGGGTTTCTTAAGGTGTAGGGTTTAGGGTTTCTTAGGGTTTTAGGTTTAGGATTTTGGGTTTTAGGTTAGGGTTTATGGTTTAGGGCTTAGGGCTTAAGGCTTTTTTTGCTTTAGGTTTTAGGTTAATAGGGTTTTAGGTTAGTGTTTAGGGTTTAGGGCTTAGGATTTTTTTTGTTTTATCATTTAGGTTAAGGGTTTTACATAGGTCTTTAGGGTTTAGGGCTTTGGGTTTTTAGGTTAAAGTTTTTTTTAGGGTTTTATAGGTTTAGGGTTTAGGGCTTAGGGCTCTTTTGTGGTTTTTACTGTTTAGCATATATGATTTAGGGCTTTATAGGGTTTAGAGCTTAGAGGTTAGTGGGTTTAGGGTTTTTAGGGTTTTTAAGGGCTAAGTGTTAAGAGTTTTGTGGGTTTAGGGTTTTCAGGATATAGCCCATTAAAGATCATACGTTAGAAGGAATACAAGAGAGAATCTGGAACGAGAAGCTCTTCAAGAAGCGCCTCTAGTTCTGGTTGACCTCTGATCAAACAAGTGACTAATGTAGAGTTTAGGGCTACTTTTCAAGTCTTGGCTCAAGACATGATAGCTTAAGCCAATAGGGAGGTTGTGGTCCCCATAAACCTAAATGTGGGTACATCGGAAACTATAGTTAGAGACTTCACTTGAATGAATCCTCTAGAGTTTCATGGATCTAAGGTTGAGGAAGATCCTCAAGAGTCCATTGATGAGGTGTATATGATGTTGATGATCATGAGAGTGACGCCGGTGGAAAATAAAGAATTGACCTCTTATCAACTTAAGGGTGTTTCTCAAGTGTGGTTCAATAATGGAAGGAAGAGAAGGCGGTAGATAAGGGTCCTTTTGATTGGGAGAAGTTTAAGGTTGCTTTCTTTGACATGTTCTTTCCCTTTGAGATGAGGGAGGCAAAGGTACTTGAATTCATCAACCTATTTCAAATAAACATGAGTGTGAAAGAGTATGCCTTGAATTTCACATGATTGTCTTGATATGTTCATACTATGGTCGCCGATCCTAGGGCAAGGATGAGTAAGCTTGTTTCGGGAATGTCTGAGATGGTGGTTAAAGAATGATGTACCACCATTCTCATCAATGGCATGGACATTTCTCGTTTAATGGATTATACTCAACAAATAGAAGAGGAGAAACTTAAGGAAAGATCTAGGGAGACAAAGAAGGCAAGGTCCGGTGATGGTGACTTTTCACATTCGAGGTCCGACGGACATCGTCTTACTAAGTTTCGACAAAGGTTTTCCGGTCAAGGTTCCTCCAATACTCCGACTCCTAAATTCAACAAATATAGGGTGTCTAATCCTAAGCCTTAGTGAGGAATTGGTGGTGGATTTTCATTGTCTACTTGTTCTAGATGCGGAAGAAAGCATGATGGTAAATGCCTAACCAAATCCAATGCATGTTTATAGAAAGTGTCCCTTCTCCTTATCCCATTGTCACTTATGTTGATCTTGTAGAGCTTGATATATTAGTTTTTGATGTTATTCTAAGTATGGATTCATTGCATTCTTGTTATGCTTCTATAGATTGTAGAACCCGATTAGTAAAGTTTATGTTTCCAAATGAACCCATTCTAGAGTGGAAAGGAGGAAATTATATGCCTAAGGGTAAGTTTGTTTCTTGTATTAAAGCTAGAAAATAATTTCTTAGTGTTTCACATATCATCTTGTTCGGGTCAGGGATAAGGATTTTGAAACCCCTACTCTTGAGTCGGCCCACTTCGTTAATGAGTTACCGGAAGTGTATCCCAATTAATTAATTGGTGTTCCTATCAAAAAGGAAATGGACTTCGGTATTGACCTCCTCCCACATATGCAACCTATCTCAATCTGTAACACCTCGGTCTTAGAAAGAGGTAAATCTAGAAAGAACTAAATTTGAAAGAGCAAAATTGAGATTTATTCAAGTTACTCTTAAATTGTGAGTTCTGGCTCAATTTCAAACAACCATAACTTTCAGTAAATGATGTGTTAGGTGGCCCATGAGATATCAAATCGAAGGTCGTTGAGTCCTCTTTCCAACGCTCTCAAGTTTGCTAAATTCTGAGTATGGATGAGGGAGATATGCTCGTTTGAGGGCAACCTGTCCAATTAAGGAAATTCATCCATCTTAAGGAGGGGTATTTTGGTCTTTTCCTTACCCTACTAGGCCTACACGATTTTTTCACCCAATTATGGGTCAAATCTGATTAAAATAAATTGTCACTCAAGTCTAAAGCGTTCGAGAAACTTAGGGCAAAGTTCAAGACAAGAAAAGATGAGCTTTCAATAAGTTCTTCAAGAATTTTGGGAAATCGCCAAGAATGTGGTTCTGTATGTAAGCTTTAATAGTGCTGCATTTGTTCGCCCGTATGCCAATCACTTAAATTTCAGCCATGAATTCACTCTAAATTTTATTGATTGAGATTCTTGATGAGGTTATAGAGGATTTAGCTTCAATCATTATTAATGGAGTCTTGTTGAGTTCTTTAGGTGAGGGTTTTGTGAATGAGTGTTATTCTTGATGAGTTTTGCATGGGTTTCATTGAAAATGTTCGGGGTTCGTGAAATTTCGTGAAATTGGACCATAGAATTGAAGTGGGTGTGAGTTGAATCGAGTTTGAGAGAGGAAGAAAAGATCGGGCAAAAACTATGTGATCGGGTCCGCGTAGCGGAGGCGCTTTAAAAATTTAGTCCCCAGATAATTAACCCCTCTCCGAGTCACGGAGAGGATGCTGATTCCTCTGTCTCAAAAATTATTTCGCGACCAAAATATTTAATTCATAATCCACATCGTGCCAGTCTACTCCGGTTGTGTCTTCACTCGTTTCTTATTATCGACTATCTAAACGTTCCTAAATCATTGAGGGAACCTACATTCTAATCGTAGCTCTTAATTCATCATTTCAAATCACAGTAAAGATTACGAGTAAAGTTTGAGAAACCTTTTTGAGTCATTTTCAGAAGTCTTTTTACAATTATTTATAAATTGTCTGCAAGACTTGAGTAATTGAGTATGCGTATGAGGAGAGTTGAGTTGCATATTTCAAAATGAGTATACAGGAACTAAGTATTCCCAACTGTAATTACTTTTACATTAAAATGAGAGAAACACTTATTTCTCCACAAGTGAATGAGGTGTTTTGAGCATTAAGAGAACCTTTTGAGTAATTATCTCAAATTGAGGAGGAGTTATATGATTTCTTTAAAACATATGAGCATGAGTTATATATTATTTATAGTGGCATTGAGCTCTGATATGTGGATGTGTTCAGACAACTCAAAGTCCTCATAAACCATGTATGCCAAAATGATAAAAGATCATACTTTTTAGATTTTCCTGATTGCTTTTAAGCATAACTTAGTGGATCCACTTAGCCCAGGATGTCCTGTACTCCAGCAAGGTATAGGACAGTTCTAGCAGTGTGGATGAGATGATTTATCATCACATAGCTCGTATTGATGGTTGTCAGTTAGATAATCTCTCAAATAAAAGTAATGAGTTTATTATTGTTTTTTTTACACATTGTGTTATTATCTACTGTTTTAAAAGTTTTCTTTATACTGCATCTTTATTATTGCTTTTACATTGAATTGAGTTGAGAATCCTTGAGTTGAGTTTAGTATTCTTTAGTTGAGTTGAGTTAAATTGAGATGAGGTGAGTATGTTCTTTTTTTTATCAGTTCGAGCTTATGTATGTGTTTTAGAGTTCCCGTTACATACTCGTACATTCAATGTATTGACGCCATTTGGCCTGCATCTTTTTATGAAGCATATACATGTATTCAGGGTCATCAACATGCACTTTGTGTATACCACTTGCAATTCCAGTTAGCTTTCCTTCTTGCTTCAAAACGATTCAACTTCTACTTTCAGTCTTATTAAGATGTTGTGAGTCTTGTCTCGAGATCTATCATAATTATTACAGGCTTCATAGACAATAGTGCTCTAAGGAGTCTTTTTCATTTCCATTGTTAATATTTAAGACTCGAGTTGCCTTTTTTTTGGCCAATTTAATACTTTACACATTCTAAGTTCTTTATATTGAGACATTTGAGTACATCTTTATTTTTGAGGTCATGTAATGTTGAGTAAGTCTTCCGTTGAGTATTGAGCTAGGCCAAATGTTTGCTTGGGGACCAACAATGGTTGTCGACTTTCAGTTACGTCAAGGGTGTAGGCTCGCAGCATGAAAAAATTTGTATTAGAGCCCAAAGTTCAAGAGTCATAGGATGTCTATGAAGCCATGTTTGTAGAGTCCTAGTTATCAGTGCGAAGCGCGCCACATCTATAAATAAGAGCCTACGACATTTAGGAAATATTTTACTTCTTTCATACTCTTTTCATGCGATAGAGTTCAAACCTATAAAAGTTTTTTCCTAATTCGTGCTTGCGTGTATCTTTCATATCATGCCTCCAGTAAGAGCTAATTGAGGTCGTCCTGCTAGGAGAAATATTAACCATCAAGATAAAGGGGTACCCAATGCACTAGAAGTGAAACCCCAAGGAGAGCTCACTAATGCTAAGTTTCGGGATGCTATCTAGATTGATTCAGGTTGTGACCAACCAAGATAGGCAACATAGATGGATTCATGAAGATGTGGCTGATACAACAAGGATCCAGGAGTTCTTGAGGATGAATCCTCCAAACTTCGCAAGGTCAAGTGTTACTAAATATCCAAAAAACTTTATGGAGGAACTGCAGGAAATATTTGAGGTAATGGATGTTTCAGATTTTGAGCCTGTGGAGTTAGCTTCATACCAACTCACATGTGTTTCTAGGATCTGGTACAACCAATGGAAAAGGAGTAAAGCTGAAGAGGCACCAATTGTGAGTTGGGATGTGTTTGAAAGTGCCTTCATGGGGAGTTTCTTTCCCCATGAGCTGAGGGAGGCAAAGGTAAGAGCATTTATCATGCTTTAGAAGGAATCCATGAGTGTTCATGAGTACAGCCTCAAGTTCACTCAACTGTAACATTTTAATCTTCCTGGAGTCCCTCATTTGGGAGAAATAGACTTTTGCGTATATATTCTTCCTGATACTCGACCTTTCTCTATTCCACCATATAGAATGGCTCCAGCTGAGTTAAAAGAATTAAAAGAGCAGTTGAAAGACCTTCTTGATAAAGGTTTCATTCGACCAAATGTATCACCTTGGGGTGCTCCAGTCTTATTTGTGAGGAAGAAAGATGGTTCTCTTAGGATGTGTATTGGTTACCGCCAATTGAAAAGGTCACTATCAAGAATAAGTATCCCCTACTAAGAATTGATTATCTTTTCAATCAACTTTAAGATGCCAGTTGTTTTCTAAGATAAATCTCAGATCTAGCTATAATAAGTTGAGGGTGAGAGAGAGTGATATTCCAACGACAACATTCAGGGCCTGTTATGGTCATATTGAGTTTTTCGCTATGTTTGTTGGCTTGACTAATGCTCTGCAGCGTTCATGGATCATATGAATAACGGGTTTAAGCTTCATATTGATATGTTTATTTGGAACCTCGATCACCACAACACATAAAAACAGCCCAATACCTTAATCAATCTACTTTTTCAACAAACAAACCTGGTTCTTATTCCAAAGAAAGAAAAAGTAAAAAGCTTTAGGGAGCTAAGGCTAATTAGTTTGAGCACTTTTGTGAACAAGGTAATATCCAAATTGGTGCATGATATAATTGCAAAGTGGTTACCACTTATTATATCAAAGAACCAATCACTTTTTTCAAAAGGGAGACTAATCACAAAAAATGTTTTAATGTCCCAAGAAATTATCAGAGATATCAAGCTAAGGAGTAAAGAGCATAATGTGGTGGTTAAATTAGACATGGCAAAGGCGTACGATATAGTGTATTGGTTTTTCTTAACAAAGGTATTCAGAAAGTTCAGCTTCTCAGAGGTCATAGCTGATATGGTTTGGAGGCTAATGTCAAATAGCTGGTACTCGGTACTGCTGAATGGGGTATCACATGGCTTCTTTACATCGACTAAAGGGATAAAACAAGGGGACCCCTTATCACCGACACTATTTATTATTGCAGCTGAGGTGCTTGCAATAGGGTTGAACAAGCTACATGAAGCTGGGAGGTACAGAGGTTATGATATTCCGAAATAGAGTCCAAAGATCAACCATTTGTCATATGCGAATGATACCATTATGTTTGGATCAATGGATGGATACTTCATAATAAAAATGATGTGGGTATTAAAGAAGTATGAAGATGTTTCTGGTCAATTCATAAACAAAAAGAAAAGCTTCTTTTATTTGCATGAGGACACTCCACTGGCAGTAGGAATCAAAATCAGGAAGCTCACAGGCGTTAAAATGTGTTATTTACCATTAACATATCTAGGATGTCCGATTTATCATGGAAAGAAGTGTAAAACACATTATGAAGAGATATTGAGAAAAATAAGCTTTTATCAAATGGAGGAAGATATGTGTTAATATCTCATGTCCTACAGTGACTGCCAGTATATTTTCTATCAGCCATGAATCCAACGTAGGGAGTGATAAATCAAAGGCATCGATTGATTGCAAAAAAATTCTGGAGCAGGCCTGGGGGAGAAAAAAGGAAGCATTGAGTTTCATGAGAGGACGTGTGTTATCCTAAAATGGAAGGTGGTGTGGGATTCAGATCTTTAGATGATGTAACAAATGCGTTATTTAGTAACTTATGGTGGAGGTTTAGAACATCTACTGATTCTTTATGGGGAACCTTTATGTGGAATAAATACTGTAAAAATCATCATCCAGTAATTTCAAGGGAAAGAGGTGCTTCACATGTATGGAAGAAGATGGTACAAGCCAGATAATTAGTAGAGCAGGAGATATGATGGAAAATCAAAGCAGGAAATTCCAGTTTTTGATTTGATAATTGGACAAAAAATGGCACGTTATATCACATTGAGGAGAGCTTACAGGTTTATGAAGTGATGGATGTAAAAGAATGCATCAGAAATAGGGAATGGGATAAGGAAAAGTTATTGGAAAGAGTGTCAGAAGAAATGGCTTAGCACATTATAAAAACAAATCAATGCGACCTTGGTACAAAAAGAAAACGTTAATGCTTGGTGGATGACTAATAGTAGTGGTTTGTTTTAAGTCAAGTCAGCCTTTGAGTTAGTGTAGAGAAGAAGGCTTGAACATGAATGGCAGGAGAACAAAGATTCCTTTCAAAGTTAGGTTTTTTTGTATGTAGGGCATGGAAATGGAGGATTGCAACCGAAGAGAATCTAAGAAAAATGAGAATTTCAACATCATCAAGGTGCTACTGTTGTGAGGATTATGCATAAGAGACTATGTCTCACCTTTTTCTAGGAGCTCCATTAGCCAAAAACATATGGAGATTTTTGCTACTTGTGCAGGAATTAGCATGGAAGGAGAAAAACTACACCAGATCATAAAAAAATTGTTGAATGAACCAGCTCCATCAAAACTAAGATACATATATAAGGTTGTTCCAAAGTTAGTGATGTGGGAATTATGGATGAGAAGAAAGGATAGAAGACATGGGAAAGATGTTGGCTATAATTTTGTGCATTAGCAGATCATGATTGCTATACATCAATTTTTGAAGCTAAAATACCCATGGATTGACGGAACTAGCAGGGGAAATCCTGGGGATAGCTCCTATGCTTTTTTGCATCAGAAACACAGTGATAGAGACCTCGTATATGCAGAGGTTAGATGCATGGGATTGCTACTAAAATTGAAGCAGAGACAATGGCGGTACTAATGGCTTTAAGAAAGTGTAAGGATCTTAATATACATAATATAATTCTTGAAACCGATTCACTCAACTTAAGAAGTTTCATTCTGGGGAATGGAGGATCCCTTGGCAGATCACAAAATGGATTAATGAAATAAGGCATCACAAAAGAGATTCAAATTGTATAATTAAACATTCTTACAGATAGGCAAATCAGGTTGCAGGTAAGCTAGCTAATGCTACTTTGGAACAACAATCGCCAATATGTGTGAGAGAATTTATGCATTTACCCAGCGAATGCAGAAAACTGATAAACATAGACAAAACTCAAATACCCAAATTGAGAATCAAAGCTAGAAGGATAAATAACAACAGGAGTTAATTCAGAGAGAACATAATAGATCCAGTAATTACGTCGTTGATGAATACCTAAAAATTTTACCTAGTTGACTACAAACGCCCCTTTGATACTTGACACTTGTGTCACCCTTTAATTTATCATGTTTTTCTTCGTAAATGTTTATAGCTATGATTCACTTGAACACATTTATGCTTTTCTATTGATTCTCAATTACGAACCACTCCCTTGGGACTCGACCCCAACTCGCTAGTTGGGTTATATTACTACTCACGATCGTTGGCACTTGAATTGGAAGTAGTGTCTTGAAATGTGAACTCAGTAGGCAGGATCTTCTTTACCTCCCTCTCTATCATTTTTAGTGATTTTTAGTGTTTCAATTTCATTTTAGGACAAATTGCTTTCTGTTCGTGGTGGGGTGAGGTATTTCCATACCTACCTCTTGTGATTATTACTTTTGTTTATATATTGGGTTTTGTGCTGTAAATTGTATTTTGGCACTGTTTTGTGGATAGTTAAACTTGTGGCTCCTTGTTTTAATTGCAAATGGTTTTTGGACCCTTCTGGAAAAAATTGCCAACTCTTGAATGTGTTTGAATGTGGTTGTTCTTCTACAAATTTGATTGTCGGTAATGGTCAATAACGATGAATTGAATAGTGCTCTAAACCAAACAAAAATGAATGTGCGGCTACGATGAGGCCAATTGAAGTTGCATAGGCAATATGTGAACTTTTTGCATCTCGTTAGCTGATTATGGAATTGAGTTTCTTGTGATGAAGATTACACACTAGGGGAAGTGTGGAGTTTTGTTTGATATTGGTGCAAATGCCTTGTGTGATAAGCTTACCGTGAGCAGTGTGTGATGACACCTAGAATTTGCCCTATTGGTCCGGTTGACTAAGTGATGCAAGTTCTTGAAATGATCTTAGGCAACAATTTTAAAGAGTGAAACAATTTTTCATTATACCTCTTTTGTGGTAAACCTTGTGAGTGTGTGAACTTTGGTTGAACACCCTTTTAGCCTTACCCTTTTTCTTGGAAGAAACTTGATGCAATTGTGACCTTTCTTTATACATTCACCCATAATCCTCATGAAGTGTGGTTTGTTTGAATAGCTCAACTTAGGCCAATATTCTAAGTTTGGGTGTGGTGAAAAGATAATATAAATCAAGAAGTGCAAAGAAGTCCCCCTTAATCCATGGTTTTGAGAAAGATGGAACCCCTCAATACAAAAAAAAAGAGAAAAGTAATAGAAGAAGTAAAAAGAAAAAGAACAAAAAAGTTGTGAAATAAAGTTGTGAAAGTTGCAAAAGAAATGGGGTGTCCGGTATTCCATGACAAGTGAATAATACGGTGAATTGTGAGCATTAGTGCAAATGTTAAAGAAAATAAAAGAAAGTGTTGTTCATACAAAATTTCATGAGGATAACAACCACTGAGCCTAAATGACCATACATGTACACTCAGCCCCGTTACAAGCCTTAAAAAGATCTTTTTGATCTTGAGTGAACTGAAACAAATGTTGGTTGAAAAATTAGGGCAAACCTATGGGTGAAGTTATGCATGTGTTCATCTCTGTGAGTGTGAGATTTGTATGCGATTCCGGAGATATAACTTGTTGAACAACTGTGTGTGAATATGGAATCATCTTTGTCTGAGGGCATTTGAGTACCTTTGTTGAGCTTGAACTTGCATGTCACGCCCCGAGCCTACAGACTGGACGTGGCCGGCATTCGAAGACCATTGCTGGCCCCAAGCGAACCCTTGGCCTGGATTTCTTAACTCAGCGGAAACCTAACTCAACAAAATAACTCCATGCAATGCAAGGACATAAAACAACTTAACTGATAAAATCTGCCCCAAAAAGGCAACTCGAGTCTCAAAATAGAATATTTACATATATACATAAATGAGAGACTCAATACTAACTGACTGACTGACTGTCTATGAAGCCTCTAAAATTCTGAGATGAATTTTGGGACAGACCCCGCAACATCCTAATAAAACAAAACTAAGACAACACAAAATAACAGAGTCCTCCGAAAAACAAGAGGCTCACCACTGACTCTGGAGTGCTCAGCTGGATCAACGGCGTGCTGGATGCTGATCCTAGGTACCTACGTCTGCATCATAATAAGATGCAGGCCAACTGGCATTAGTACATGGAATGTACGAGTATGCGAGCTGGAAAGCTACACAACAACTCAAGCTTGAAAGGAGTACAAATGAACTCTTACCGTGGCTCTATTCAACTCATGAATAACCGAACTCAATATAAAGAAATAAGACACATGCAATATATATAAATAGCTTGTAAAATAGTGTAAACAACTTAGTTCGTTAAGGATAAAGCAATAACAATTTCAACTTTACTTGTATAAAAATAATATAACTTTTGTGGGAGGTTCTTTAACCGACAACCACCACTATGAGCCCTAGTGATGATACAACGTTTTACCTCACGTTGCCTAAGGACCATCCTATACCTTGCCGTGATATAGGACCTTACTTTAACTTAGTGGATCCACTAGCTTAATCTTACGTGATCATCTAAAAAGAATGACCCGTCATGTCCCATGTTGGCTACATAGTTCTTATGGAGAGTTGAGTTAATATGAACTCACTTCCCCAATTCAGAGCTCAATACTACTCCTAAAAATACTTTGTCTCATAAGTGTTTTAAACACATCTTTCTTTAGTTTGAGATAATTGCTCAAAGCTTAGCTTAAAATCTCTTTTGGAATCGATGTTCCCCTTTTTTTTTGCTCAAATGTGAAAACATTTAAAAACTTCTTGGGAATACATAGTTCCCTAATGCCTTTTGAAAAATGAACTTGACTCTATACTCTTGGCTTAACTTGAAACTCGATACTCTTTACTTAACTTGAAACTCTATACTCTTTACTTGACTTGAAACTTTGTACTCTTTACCTCACTTGACTTTAATCCTAACTTTCTTGAATTGATTCAAGGATGATTTGTGTTTGGAAAGACCTCATGATGTGTAGGAATGATTTAGGACAGCTAAACTTAAGAGAAATTACGAAATTTAATTTTTGAAACATTGAAGTCCGTGTCCTGTCCGCGACGCGGAGCAGATTTTTGTTCACAGAAGGAACAAGTCTGCGACGCAGACTTGTTTCATGTAAGCTGCCCCACTTTTCTCCTTCATGTTACCAACTTTACACCATCTTAACTTCAAAGGTTCTTTCCCCAAACACTTGGGATCATTAAAAACCCTTAATGCACAATAGATTAAAGTCGAAAACACAACCTAAAACATATCTCAAATCCACAAGAAATTCAACAACACAAAACCAACCCAACACTATGATCTCACATACCTAGTAGGGATCACCCCTGACGATATCCACGACGATCTTTGACGAAACCTTGCTTGATCTTCTCTTTCTCCCCCTTCTTCTCCTCTTTACTCACAAAACCCTCACTCTCACTCTTTCAAAAGGGAAAAACTGATCTAAAATCAGTCTAACACCGTAATATATCCAAAAGAATTGGTTAGGGAAAAGACCAAAAATACCCTTAAAATTTCCTGACGGACATCCCTGCCAACAGCCCAACTTCCAAAGGACATAACTTACTCATAAAACTCGGAATCGAGCAAACTCGGTGGCGTTGGAAAGATCATTCCACGAGCTTCGCAAACATAACTGGAACTACACCTAACTAATTCTGAGCTAGAATTTATGACTGTTCAAAGTTGGCCAAAAACTCACCTTTTTCCCATAACCAAATTTTCCAGATTTTTAAAAGTTTCCAAAAATGACTATTTCCAATTTTTAAGCTTCTTCCTAGTTATGAACTTGCAAGATGTCACAATATCTCCCCCTTGGGAACATTCGTCCTCGAATGAGGTTACTCTTACAAGGCTAAGGGTGTAACATCAATTTAAACACCCAACAAGCAAATCATGCAAACAACAACAACAACATGCTCACTACAATTTAAAGAGACACTAAGAAGGAAATTAGTACCTTGATCTGCATTTCCTCCGGATTCAAAGAGATCTGGGTATCTCTTCTTCATGTCCTATTCGGCTTCCCAAGTAGCTTCCTCAACAAATTGGTTCCTCCAAAGGACCTTGATTGAGGCTACATCCTTTGTTCTCAATCTGTGAACTTGACGATCTAAAATCTGAATAGGAATCTCCTCATAAGATAAACTATCCTTGATCCTAATACTTTTAGTTGGCAGGATCAATGAAGGATCTCCTATGCACGTCTTCCACATGGAGATGTGAAATACCGGATGAACCGCTGCTAGTTCCTGTGGTAACTCCAACTCATAAGCAACATTGCCAATCCTCTTGGCTATGCGGTAAGGTCCAATATATTGGGGACTAAGTTTCCCCTTCTTACCAAACCTCATAACCCCCTTCATGGGTAAAACTTTCAAATATACCCAATCACCTACTTCAAACTCTGACGCCCTTCTCCTAACATCAGTGTAGGATTTCTGGCGACTATGTGCCATTTTCAACCTCTCTTGAATCACCTTCACCTTCTCCATAGCTTCGTGAACTAAATCTGGTCCTAATCAACTGTGCTTCACCAACGTCAAACCATCCAATAGGAGATCTACATCTTCTCCCACAAAGAGCTTCATATGGAGCCATTTGGTATGCTAGAGTGATAACTGTTGTTGTAGGCAAACTCAATGAGAGGTAGGTGATCATCCCAATTACCTTTGAAATCGATCACACAAGCCCTCAACATATCTTCTGAAGTATGAATAATGCGCTCTACTTGCCCATCAGTCTGAGGATGAAAGGCAGTACTTAAGTTCACCGTTGAACCCAAGCCTTTCTGAAAAGATTTCCAGAACTGTGCAGTAAACTGTGCACCTCTATCTAAAATAATAGAAATTGGGACTCCATGAAGTCTCACTATCTCTTGAATATATAACTTGGCATAATCTTTTGCTGAATGGGTAGTCTTTACCAGTAGAAAATGGGCTGACTTTGTCATTCTGTCGACAATTACCCAAATAGAATTATGCTGTCTGCGAGATCTTGGCAGCCCTGTGATGAAATCCATATTGATCATCTCCCACTTCCATTCCGGAAGTTCTATCCTCTGAGCCAAACCACCGGGCCTTTGGTGTTCAACTTTCACTTGCTGGCAATTTGGATACTTAGCAATAAACTCTGCAATGCCCTTCTTCATGCCATTCCACCAATAAACTTCTCTCAAATCACAATACATCTTGGTGGAACCCCGATGAATGGAATATCTGGAGCTATGAGCTTCCTCCATAATCCTCTCTTGGAGTCCATCTACCATAGGTACACATAATCTACCTTGATACCTAAAAATACCATCTCCCTCTTGTTCAAAAGCTAATACTCTTTGTTTTTGAACATTTGCCTTTAACTCAAGCAAAATGGGATTTTGATCTTGTTTCTCTTTCACTTCTGACACTAGTGATGACTCGACCCCGCTCGTCACTTCTATTCCTCCTTCTGCGGAATCTATAAGTCTGACTCCCAGGCGTGCTAGTCTATGCACATCTTTTGCTAACTCTCTCTTCCCTTCTTCAATATGAGCGGTGCTACCCATAGACAACCTGCTTAAAGAATCAACAACAACATTAGCCTTACCTAGCTGGTAAAGAATACTCAGGTCATAATCCTTGAGTAATTCTAACCACCTCATCTGTCTGAGATTAATATCTTTCTGAGTAATTACATATTCAAGGCTCTTGTGATCAGTAAATACATCGTCATGCACAACATACAAGTAATGACGCCATATCTTCAAAGCAAATACTACAGCAGCTAACTCTAAGTCATGGGTTGGGTAGTTCTTCTAATGAACCTTCAACTGTCTGGAGGCATAAGCTATAACCTTGCCATTCTGCATTAAAACACAACCCAAACCGACTCTAGATGCATCACAATACACCATAAAACCTTGAGTACCTTCTGGTAAAGTCAAAACCGGAGCAGTAATCAACGTCTTTTTCAATTCTTGAAAGCTTTTCTCACAAGCTTCAGACCATTGAAATTTCACTGTCTTCATAGTCAACTTGGTCAAAGGAGATGCAATAGATGAGAACCCCTCTACAAACCTTCTATAATAGCCCGCTAACCCCAAGAAACTCCTAATATCAGTTGGAGACGTGGGTCTAGGCCAATTCTACACTTCCTCAATTTTCCAAGTATCAACTTAAACTCTATCACCAGATACAATGTGGCCTAGGAATGCCACAGACTTAAGCCAAAACTCACACTTAGAGAACTTGGCATACAATTCTTTATCTTTCAAAGTTTGAAGAACTATTCTGAGATGACTAGCATGATCTTCTTCATTTCTTGAATATATTAGTATGTCATCAATAAAGACAATAACAAACATATCTAAATAAGGTTTGAAGACTCTATTCATCAAGTCCATAAAAGTTGCCGGTGCATTGGTCAAACCAAAAGACATGTCCAAAAACTCATAATGACCGTATCTGGTTTTGAAAGTTGTCTTTGGAACATCACATTCCCTTACTCTTAATTGATGATAGCTTGATCTGAGGTCAATCTTTGAAAAACAGGTGGCACCCTGAAGCTGATCGAAAAGATCATCAATCCTCGGAAGAGGGTACTTATTCTTGATGGTAACCTTATTCAACTGGCGGTAATCTATACACATCCTGAGGGAACCATCTTTCTTTCTCATAAACAAGACCGGAGTGCCCCAAGGTGAGACACTTGGTCGAATGGAGCCCTTATCTAGGAGATCTTTCAACTGCTCTTTCAACTCTTTCAACTCTGCTGGTGCCATTCTATAAGGCGGAATAGAGATAGGACGAGTATTTGGAATGAGATCTATGCCAAACTCTATTTCTCTCTCAGGAGGAATTCCGGGTAGATCATCAGGAAAAACTTCTGGAAACTCTGTTACTATAGGAACTAACTTAAAAGGAGCTCTCTCAACACTAGAGTCATTAACTCGGACTAAGTGATAGATACAACCCTTTAAAACTAACTTTCCCGCGCTAAAGTATGAAATGAAATGACCCTTAAGCATTGCTGAACTACTACTCCACTCTATGACTGGCTCACTTGGAAACTGAAACTTGACCACTCGAGTTCTACAATCTATTAATGCATAGCATGCATGAAGCCAATCCATACCTAAAATGACATCGAAATCTACCATGTCTAACTCAACCAAATTAGCCATGGTGCTCTTGTGATTGATAGAAATAGGACAATCACGACAAACTCTTTCTACTAGAATAGACTCCCCAACAGGTGTAGAAACACAAAAGGGTTCACAAAGTCTTTCAGTAAGAACATCAAACTTATTTGCAACATAAGGAGTTACAAAAGATAAACTTTCTCCTGGGTCTAGCAAAGCAAACACATCAAAAGCAAAGACTTTGATCATACCAGTGACAACATTTGGAGAGTTCTCTTGCTCATGGCGACTGGTGATTGCATAGAGGCGATTTGCTCCTCCGCCGGTACTAGAAGTAGCTCCTCTAGGTGTCGTCCTGTCCGGGGAAGCAACTGATGAAGATATAACCCTATTGCCCAGATTTCCACTACCTTGCATGTTCTTAGGGCACTCCTTCATGAAGTGACCCTCTTGTCCACACTTAAAACAACCTGTCTGGCCATCACGACATTTACCGGGGTGGGTTCTACCACACCTAACACAAGCAGGAAACAAACTACCTCCTTGTGCGACACTACCTAGGACTGTGCTGGTCTAGTCTTTAAATCCTTCGAATTCTGACCATTATGTTCCCCTCTGTATCTGGGTGCAGGTGCTCTAGCAGATGATAGAGCAGGTCCTTTTTTGCATTTGTTGGAAGGACGGACGATTTGCATTCCCTTTCTGCTGCCCAGACTCATTACCGATCTTAGTTCTCTTATTTCTGAATTCTTTTCGGTCCCTCAGCTTCTCTACCTCAACCTGCTGCACAAAGACCATCAACCTTGATATGTCCATGTCCCCGATAAGCATTGCATCGCTTCCTTATTTACTCGACAACCGAGACAGCCCAGCAACAAACAAACTCATTCTACTCCTCATGTCCGCGACCATCTCCAGAGCATAGCGGGATAGCTGTGTGAACTTCAGATTATACTCATGAACACTTAAAGAATCCTGCTTAAGTGTGAGGAACTCACGTACCTTGGCCTCCTTCAATTCTCGAGGAAAGAAACGCCCTAAGAAAGCTTCCTCAAAACAAGCCTAATTCGCAGGTGGTGCATTCTCAACTCTATCCCCTTTCCACTGGTCGAACCAAGTTCTAGTAACATCCTTCAATTGATACGCAGCTAGTTCAACCCGCTCAGTATCTGCCACATGCATCATATCAAAAATCTTCTTCAGCTCCTCAATGAAGTTCTCTGGATCCTCAGTAGTACTCGAACCCATGAAACTCAAAGGATTCATCCTCAAGAACTCACGAATCCTTGAAGTGTCAGCTCTTTCATGTCGAGCTCCCCTTTGCTGACCAATCTGATTAGTTACAACTTGACTCAGAATTCTAATTACCTCTCTGAATTCGGCATTAGAAACTTCCCCTTGATGTTGTACTCGCAGTGCATAAGGTAACTCTTGCTCCTCAACATAACATCTAGGAAGATGCCCTCTCCCAACTCTTTGTGGAGGCATGACTATCTAAAACACGCGCAAGCATGAATTAGAAAGAAACTTTTTAGAGATAAACTCTAACGCACAAGATGAGGGTGAAAGAAATGAGAAATCTTCCTAAATGTTGTAGCCTCCCAATTATAGATGTGGTGCGCTTCATGCCAATAACTAGGACTCTACAGACACGGCTTCATAGACTCCCTAGGACTCTTGAACTCTGTGCTCTGATACCAAGTTTGTCACGCCCCGAGCCTACACCCTGGACGTGGCCGGCACTCGAAGAACATTGCTGGCCTCAAGCGAACCCTTGGCCTGGCTTTCTTAACTCAGCGGAAACCTAACTCAACATAATAACTCCATGTAATGCAAGGACATAAAACAACTTAACTGATAAAATCTGGCCCAAAAAGGCAACTCGAGTCTCAAAATAGAATATTTACATATATACATAGATGAGAGACTCAATACTAACTGACTGACTAACTGTCTATAAAGCCTTTAAAATACTGAAATGGATGTTGGGACAGACCCCGCAACATCCTAATAAAACAAAACTAAGACAACACAAAATAACAGAGTCCTCCGGAAAACTAGGAGGCTCACCACTAACTCTAGAGGGCTCAGCTGGATCAACGGCGTGCTGGATGCTGATCCTGGGTACCTGCGTCTGTATCATAATAAGATGCAGGCCAACTAGCATCAGTACATGGAATGTACGAGTATGCGAACTGGAAAGCTAAACAACAACTCAAGCTTGAAGGGAGTACAAATGAACTCGTACCTTGGCTCTATTCAATTCATGAATAACCGAACTCAATATAAAGCAATAAGACACATGTAATATATATAAATAGCTTGTAAAGCAGTGTAAACAACTTAGTTCGTTAAGGATAAAGCAATAACAATTTCAACTTTACTTGTATAAAAATAATATAACTTTTGTGGGAGGTTCTTTAACCGACAACCACCACTATGAGCCCTAGTGATGATACAACGTTTTACCTCACGTTCCCTAAGGACCATCCTATACCTTGCCGTGATATAGGACCTTACTTTAACTTAGTGGATCCACTAGCTTAATCTTACGTGATCATCTAAAAAGAATGACCCGTCATGTCCCATGTTGGCTACATGGTTCTTATGGAGAGTTGAGTTAATATGAACTCGCTTCCCCAATTCAGAGCTCCATACTACTCCTAAAAATACTTTGTCTCATAAGTGTTTTAAACACATCTTTCTTTAGTTTGAGATAATTGCTCAAAGCTTAGCTTAAAATCTCTTTTGGAATCGATGTTCCCCTTTTTTTTTGCTCAAATGTGAAAACATTTAAGAACTTCTTTGGGAATACATAGTTCCCTAATGACTTTTGAAAAATGAACTTGACTCTATACTCTTGGCTTAACTTGAAACTCGATACTCTTTACTTAACTTGAAACTCTATACTCTTTACTTGACTTGAAACTCTGTACTCTTTACCTCACTTGACTTTAATCCTAACTTTCTTGAATTGATTCAAGGATTCATGATTTGTGTTTGGAAAGACCTCATGATGTTTAGGAATGATTTAGGACAGCTAAACTTATGAAAAATTACGAAATTTAATTTTTGAAACAGTGAAGTCTGTGTCCTGTCCGCGACGCGGAGCAGATTTTTGTTCACAGAGGGAACAAGTCTGCGACGGAGACTTGTTTCATGCAAGCTGCCCCACTTTTCTCCTTCATGTTACCAACTCTAAACCCTCTTGACCTCGAAGGTTCTTTCCCCAAACACTTGGGATCATTAAAAACCCTTAATACACAATAGATTCAACTCGAAAACATAACCTAAAACATGTCTCAAATCCACAAGAACTTCAACAACACAACCACAACCTCACCAACCACAACTACAAGACTTCAATAAACACAACCAAATCTTTTCTCGAAAATTAAAACGAATTTGGTGTGTGTGGGAATGAACCAACCCAACACTATGATCTCACATACCTAGTAGGGATCACCCCCGACGATCTTTGACGAAACCTTGCTTGATCTTCTCTTTCTCCCCTTCTTCTCCTCTTTACTCACAAACCCTCACTCTCACTCTTTCAAAAGGGAAAACTGATCTAAAATCAGTCTAACACCTTAATATATCCAAAAGAATTGGTTAGGGAAAAGACCAAAATACCCTAAAAATTTTCGGACGGACTTCCCTGCCAACTACCCAACTTCCAAAGGGCATAACTCACTCATACGAACTCGGAATCGAGCAAACTCGGTGACGTTGGAAATATGATTCCACGAACTTCACAAACATAACTGGAAATACACCTAACTCATCCTGAGATAGATTTATGACTGTTCAAAGTTGGCCAAAAACTCACCTTTTTCCCATACTTAACCAAATTTTCCAGATTTTCAAAAGTCTTTCCAAAAATGACTATTTCCAATTTTTAAGCTTCTTCCTAGTTATCAACTTGCAAGATGTCGCATTGTATTTGAAGGAAGTATTTTGTACTTGAGAATCTTTGATAATGGTGAGTCACAACTTGAATCTCTGTGTGCACAATTGATCCTTGCATGAGTAAGTTGAGTCTTGTTGTGTGCATTCATGATTGAGTCTTGTGTAGCACTATTTGAGACATCCTTTTTGAACTGTTGAACTTGAGGACAGGAAAAAGTTTAAGTTGGGGTGTTGATGAGTCCGAGATTTGAACTCATTTAGGGTTTATTTGTATAGATTTAGTGTCCTCAAATGCTTATTTTGTGTCAATAACTGATGTAAAACCCTTGATTTCCAAGTGTATGGATTGATGAACAAAGCAAGGACATTAATTGGCAAAAAGGAACGAAGCGAGCTGAAAGAATGAAGAAAATCAAGCTTGGTGATCGCCAAGTCCACCTGGTGAGTCGCCGAATGGCTACTTGACCACCTAAAGCTCCAGTGTGCCAAGCCTTGAAGGAAAAATCCAAGTTGGCGAGAGAAAGGAGCAGTTGGCGGATCGCCTAGTGGTTCCGTGATGCAGTACTGGATCGCCCAAAGTTATAGACCTTGAGGATGCTGAAGGCCAAGGCAGAAGGGCAATGGAATTGACCAAAAGGCGAATTGCCTAGTGGATCAATTAGCCCGACTTACTTCGCCGAGTGACTCTTCGTAGAACATTTTTGGCGTCTATAAATACATTTTTGAACATTTAGTTTAGTATCATATTTTCATTACATCAAATTTTCAATTTGGAATTGTAATTATTCTGAGTATTGAGACAAGTTTTCTTTAGTTTTTCCTAAGCTTTGGAGAATTGAAATTTTTCACTTTTGCGAAATTGGAAGTGGTCTTTGAGATTCTTCAACTTGGACCATTGTTAGGATGAAATTAATCTTACCCAGTTGGTGGAAACTCAATTTGGTAACGATTTTTATCTTTTTTATGATGTCTAGCAAAAACCCCAATTCTTGGGGTGTGATTATGTGATTATGGGCTGATTTAGTTTATGAGTATTGCTAATTGTTAGTTTAAATGTTGTTTAGAAGTGAGTTCAATCATTAATTGTGGTTTAATTTAAGAATTATAGTTGCAAATGCAGTTCTACCTTTGTGTTTTAGGCTTGTTCGAGAGAGAGGTTTTAAAACTAAGATTATTGATTGATGGTCAATGGGTATTGGGTTGCCATGGGTTCAACTCGAGAGAGTGAATCCTAAACCTTTTTCCACATATTCAGCTCGAGAGAGTAAATGGACTAAAGTGCAAGTTGTTCTTATTTTGCATGATTCTCGATGTTCGAGAGAAATCGACTTGATTTAGGGTAAATTGTTTGAGAGAAAGTTTACCTCCTCTATAGTCTAGCTTACTCACTAATATTTACCTATTTTCTATTAGTTGCAATTACCCATTTGTCGACATTAGCCTATAATCGAATTACATCCCAAGAACCCGTCTCATTATTGTTATTTCGTATTGTTTACTACTGTTGTAGTTGATAATTTCAATCCAAAACCCCTTTATTTGACATTCGTGTCACCCTCTTATTTGAATCATGTTTTTATTCGATAATGTCTATTCTTATGACTGATTAAACCATGTTCACACTTTACCATTGAATATTAAAAACGTACCGCTCCTTGTGCTATTTGACCCCAACTCATTTAGTTAGGTTTTATACTGACTAGCAATCGTTGACACTTAGAATTGGATGAAGTGTCTTTGAAACGTTAATCAAAATGGCGCCGCTGTCGAATGTTGTCGGCGACTCGCCGAAAGGCCCTCCCCATCTCCGACATGCCAATTTTTCTGGGAATTTTTAAGTCAATCCTTTCGGGGGGCCCAATCTGGCTCGCCAAAGTGATTCGGTGACTCACCAATCGATTCGGCGAGTCTCTCTGCAACTATTTTTCTGCTATTTTTCTTGAACTGTTCCTAACTTTCTATGACGTTTTTGCAGACATGGCTAGAACCAACCTCGACATGCCACCCCGTAAAAGGGTGCGGGTCATAGTGATAAATGAAGGGGCATGAAACCCTTCTAAAAAGGGACGGAAAGAGGCTCCAAAGGGAGGAAAAGGCAAAGGCAAGAAGCCCAGATCTAAGGTACCGGAGCACAACTCCAGCAGTGAAAGAGAGTCCTTTGACTCCTAAGCTGCATTATCTGAGCCGAGGATGACCAACTACTATAGTATCGGTGGGCAGAAAATTGTACTAGGTCTTGCCCAGACTTATCGAGAGCTCCAGAGGCCACCTTCCCTACAACAGATGCAGTGTTAGCTCCGGAACCGACTGTGGCCACAGTGCCCCCGAGGTCCCTCCTCTCAGGCTACTCAACAGATTAAAAGCTGATGGGTTGCAGTCTATTCTTGAAGAGAAGTTGTTGTCCATAGAGGGCTTAGAGGGCAAGTACACTATATTATTGGACACACTCAAGTGGCATAGGTTCGAAATCTTCACCAGGCCCCGAGGCCCGTATATCCCCACTTAGGTCCGTGAGTTCTATTCTTCTTACGATGATCTGGTTCCTCAGGGGAAGAATAAAGCCAGTACCTTCAGACCAGTGAAGTCTGTCATGATTCGAGGAAAAGAAGTTGGGTATAGCAGCGCTTACATAAACGTTGTCTTTGCGAGAGCCTCAGGGTTTGAGCATGAATATAAGGGCCTGGCGACAACTAAGTCCCTGGATGAATACTGACATGCAAAATCTGAGAATGTAACAATTATATATTGATAATTTGACATTCGAAAACTGAAGCATGATCATCTATTTTGCTGACCTAGCAAGTGCATTTAATGAACAAGAAAGAACTACACAACTAGGGTTCTGAGTTTTATGTAATGGACTAAGCAACTAACTCACGAATACATGATAATTAGATTAGGAACACAATAACATCTAAATCTCAACAATTATCTAAGGTTTCTAGAAACCCTAGGACTAAACAAGATATAAGGTAAGAGTCTGACTAAATTCTAGGGACCTAGTGGACGAAAGGAATCAACTAGTGAAATCCCACATACCTGGTGATGTATTTCACGGATGAATCTTTCGATTTCGGGGTTGGAACGGAAGAAAACTTGTTGCATGTTATTGAGAAAGCTATCGCTTGTTTCTTCCCTTTTTTCTCTATGTTTTGATTAATTTAGAAGAATGGTCGACTAGGGTAGGTTATGATTAAGTTACTAGGCTTAAACTGAGTAAAACGACGTAGTTTAGGGGTTAAACAATGTAGTTTAGGTGCCACCCGCATAGGGGCAAAGACCAAATGACCCCCGACTTAAAATCTGACGAGGCCGACCACGGACTCTATGATGGACCGTCACAAGGACAACAGCCCGTAAAGTGGGTTGTGGTATGTTGGCCAGTGTACTGGTTCAAGGAAGGGGTCAACCACGGCCCGTGGAAGGATCTCTGGTCTGATGCCTGAGCCTGGTGAGCTTCTGCCTCACTTCAATGAGCAGTCCCACGGCTCGTTAGGGGGACCATGGCCCGTTAAAGGCTCTCTGGTCCACCACCTAAGGGTGAGTGTGAACCACAATAAGGGTGACGGACCATGGTCCCTTTGATGGTCCGTGAACCCTTCCGTGGTTCACCTTTTCTGTTTGCTGCTGAAAGTTCTAAGTCTGATTTCCGAGATGTTACAAGAGTGGTATTAAGTGTGAATAAATGTTGATTTGTTTTAATACATTTTAAAAGATCTTTTATAAATTGGAATCCTCCTTTTAGGTTGTTTATGCTATTAATGTCTATGATGACATGTTAGATAATATTTGTAACAGATTACCATTTTTTAAGCCATCACCTTGGGTTGTTATTTCTTTGGTGTGGGGGGGTTAGTCTGGACCCCAACCATGTCTATTAATTCAAAAAGTCACAGATATTGGGGGGACATGGACCATACCCCTAACCAACTGATTACATCATAAAAAGCTTCAGAAAAAGAGTGGGGAAGGAGTAGCCTATACAATCTCTTCTCTATCAAAAAAATCAAATCAATTCTTTGTCTACAAAAATAAATTATTACATTTTCATATTTTTTCCTCATGCAAGGTACTTGCCACTTATCTAGTTAAATTAGACATTTGACCTCTTGAGAAAGAGAGTGCCAAGAGAAGAAATAGGTTTTATTTTTATTAGTAGAGGACATATTGACAAATTAATCAACCACCATATTAGTTTCTCGATAGCAATGAGTGAAGTTGACCTTGATATTGGTAACACTTATGTTAGTATCATATATGATCTTTTTCAGCTTTAGATTAGTGGTGTTTATGTTTTTCAACATGTTAGTGATTACCAAATAATTCATTTCAAGATCATGAACATTGCCTTTAGTCCTAACACTCCACCAATTATTGAAAATTATTCTAATAGGACCAGACCGATGAATAATGGTGAAGGGAGGCACCAATGTAATTCCACATATGAGTTGCAGCCTTCCCTTGTGTAAATGTGTGTTGAATGGAATTTGTTTCAGGCCATTGCAACAATAATATTCAGCATATGAATGATTTCAAAATCTAGCTACCACCTCATTAAAAGGTAGTTTCCCTTTGTATAGCCTCCATGCAAGAAAGGAGATCTTAAAAGGAATAAATACTCTTCATAAATACCTATAATCACCTTACAAATAACTTACTTGTATAAACCTTTTTTATAAGTACTTTTTTTATTTGTAAAGTACATCGTTGGGTGGCTAGGTTAGAACCCGTAGTCGCCTCTGTACTCAAAGAATTTGTGTTGTGCTACCCAACACCTTGTTTTGTCACCCTTGCTCCTTGACTTTAAGAAGGCTCCCTGACTTGATAACATTTTCTCATGTGTATATACTTTGTTATCGGTAGTGAACCTAACTGCTATCACCAACTTTTTATGATTCCTTTAAATTACATTAATTTATCTTAAAGATTTCATTTTAGTTGCAATATGGATATTCACCCATATGAGGATACTCCACATGTGAGTCCATATGTTGATTTGCATTTAGCATCATAACCATATTTATGGTGGTCATGTAGAGATATAGATATGAATTGTAACAATCAAATTCAAGAATATCACACTAGAAATTTAAACTTTCAACTTAAATTAATTTTGATCCACTTTTGCCGCTACACTAAAAATTTTCTCTCATGTAAAGAGATTCATTAATTTATTTACATAAACAGAAACCTTTTATAAGTACATTACATCATCCCGAAAACTATGTGATATGAGCTAAAAAAGAATTAGTCAATGTTTCCTTTCCTTTTTTTGGGTATAGTGGAAAAACTAATAAACTACTTTAAACCTTTCAAATTCTACATGGTTGAAATCAGCAAGGAGAAATAACTCCATTTCTTTGAGAAGTGTTTCCCATACTATCATATCTTCCTCGTGCTTGTGTCTTCATTCTCTAAAAAAAAATCTGCACATCAGTTTACCTCCCTCCAAGTTATTAGTTTGGATTCTTTGAAATTAATGATTTTCCTAGTATATACCTTATCAATTTCATTAGTATTATCTCCAACGTGTTAAGATATAAGAATTTTAAAATAAGCATTTTTGCTCAATCGAATTTCAATTTCATTCTTTCCATATACGCCATATAATATATAGAAATGTTAGAAATTATGACATTAGCACTATAAGAGGGTTGCCATATGTTGCTTATGATATCAGCGAGTCATTCAAGTTGTAGCACCACAAAAATTTCTATGTTAAGATCCTAACCATTCCTGAATTGCGTATAAGATCGTACTGAGTGACTCTTAATTTTTCTTAGGTGTTAAGGTAAATTGTTTAGTGTGGGAATAATTTTGGATATCAATTAAGGTCACTAGAATCTCCTCGAACAAAGTTAAGTTGAAATTTCCTTACCAAATAAATTTTTATTTAAGATTCTACTTGGGTCAACTTCAAACGACCATATCTCTTAGAATATAAAGAGTTATGTGTCCCATAACCTATCAAATTAAAGGTATTTGAATCTTCTTTCCAACTCCACTAATTTCGCAACAATCCGAGTTTTGAGTAAAATATTTATGACCATTTTAGTAACCAGATACAGTGCAGTGACGAATTAACCAACATGAAAACATTAAAAAAGGTATTTTTGTCTTTTTACCTTTAAGAAAATCATAAACAAATTTCTTGACTAATTAAAGACCAAAACCAATTAGATTTTCATCTATTAATCCCCCATTCTCTTCTATCTAAATCCCTAGGACAAAACCCTAAGGGAAAAATCAAAGTAGAAGACTCCGTTCAAGATTTTTTCAATCTTTTTCAAGATTCTTCTTCAAGGTAAGTCTTTCTCCAAGAATTTCATTCTTTCCAACTCAATTTTCTTCATACAATTATGAATCATTAATGAGAATCATAATTCTTGGCCATAGAGTTTCAAGAAACTAATTGAAGAAATCTCAAGAAAGGTTTTCTTGGTTTTTCTCCTTCAAGCTAGGATTTCAAGGCTTCTCATCAAGTTCTTCTTCAAGATTCTTCAAGAACCTTGTTCTTCCAGGTATGTAAGGCTATCATAGTGTTGTACTAGTTCATCCTCATGCCTTACATCGACTTTCAAATCAGTAATAGAGTAATATATGATTCTATCCCTATATTTGAGTATTCTTGAGATGAGTTGATTTTCAGTTCTTGATTCTTTTTAAAATTTTATTCTTAATTATTGAATTACTATATGTTATGCAGTAAGATTCTTAAATTGATTCGTTCATGTCTATATTTCAACATCAACCCTATGAATTGAGTATTAAAAAGATTAGTAGTATTGTTGAGTTTCGAGTATTGAGTTTCCATATTGCTATTAAGATCCCTGATTTGAGTCATTCATGTCCATAATCCCAGATGAACCCTATGAATTGAGTCATAAATTTTGAGAAGCTTTTAAAGCCAACACTTGAGTTTTAAACTGAGTTTTGAGGAAGTAAAGATGAGTTTTGAGAAAGAGTTTCTAAAATATTATTAGTATGACAATCAAGTACGCCATCAATATTTAGGCAGTATGGTATGACTTTACGAGTCATCAATGATCATATTATAATATTATTTTGATATGTTATTAAGAAAGATTTTTCAAGTATGAGTTGAGTAAGATTATAAGGGCAGTATGTACTTCCAGAGGCATCAATTTTTGCATTGATAAAAGAGAAACTGAGATTTCTAAATGAGTTATGAGTTCAAAGGTTATTTCCAGAGTAGTTACCTCTTTTAAGAGGGTAGTTTGAGCAATTATCTCAAACCAGAGGAAGAGTTATGTTTTTAAGCATATGAGCATGAGTATATATATTATTGGGAGTAGTATTGAACAGCGATATGGGGATGAGTTTAAACAACTCAAAATCCTCATAAACCATGTCTGGAACCATGGGTAAAGGGTCATACTTTTTTGATGATTCCTTATTGCTTTTAAGCATAACTTAGTAGATCCACTTAGTTGAGGAGTTCTATACCCCGACAAGGTATATGATAGTTCTGGCAGCATGGGCAAGATGTTGTATCGTCAGATAGCTCATAATGATGGTTGTCGGTTAGAGAATCTCCCAAATGAGAGTTATTATTGTATCTTTACATACAATTGAGTTATTATTGTATCTTTACGTACAATTGAGTTATTATCCACTTTTTAAAAATCTTTCCATATATTGCATCATTATTGTGACTTTATCTTAAGTTGGGTACCTTAAGTTGAGGATCTTGAGTTGAACTATGTTTCATTGAGTTGAGTATCCTTATTATTGAGTTGAGCCCTATTTCTTTGAGTTGAGTTGAACTATGTTTCACAGAGTTGAGAACTTTATTGTTGAGTTGAGCTTGTTTCATTGGGTTGAGTACCTTACTAGTGAGTTGAGTATCTTGTACTTGAGTACTTCTGATTTGAGAAAGTTTGAGTATCTCTGAGTATCCTTGAGTATTCCTTGATTTGAGTGAGTTTGAGACAAGGTAAGTATGTTTCCTTCGATTTCAATTCAAGCTTATGTTATACTTTATATTTCCCCTTGCATGCTCGTACATTCAATGTATTGATGCCATTTGGCCTGCATCATCTCATGATGTAGATACAGGTAGATAGGTTCATCAACAGGCACTTCGTTGATACCACTTGCAGTTCAAGTTAGCCATGGTGAGCCTCCTTGCTTCCGGAGGATTCAATTTACTTTTCAGTTTTGTCAGGATGTTGTGGGTCTTGTCCTGACTTCCATCTTTGTCATTTAAAGGCTTCATATATAGATAGTAGTGTAATATCCCATCTTAGAAAGGGCTAAATATATAAAGAATAAATTTGGAAAGAGCCAAATCTGAAATTTTGCAAGTTATGCTAAGTTATGAGTTTTGGGTCAACTTCAAACGACCATAACTTTCAATAGATGATGAATTAGGTGACCCACAAGATATCAAATGAAAGGTCTTGAAATCCTCTTTCCAACTCAACCAAGTTTGCTAAGTTTCAAGTTCGGATGAGGAAGATGATCCCATTTGTAATCATCATGTCCAATTAAGGAAAGTTACCCGAAAATATGAGGGATATTTTGGTATTTTCCTAACCCCTTTAGCTTAAAACGTTTTTGTTATTATTTTTGGGTCAAATCTGATTTGGATCAGTTTTACAAATCCTAAATTATGCTTAGGGTTTTGAGAGGTGTTCATGAAGAGGAAAAGAGGAGAAGAGAGGGAACAGTCACTACAACAAATTTGATTATCATGGATGAATAATTTCGTCATCTATAAATCGTATTTCGTCACTAAAACTCTTGTGTGACGAAAAAAATTTCGTCAATCAATCGTCACTAAAAGTATACAAAGACGATTTAGTGCTTCATCGCTAAAAGTATTATATTAACTACAAAAAGAAAAATCATCCCCAAATGAATAAACATTTGTGACGAATTTATTTATGTTAAAAAATAATATTTTTTTGTAGTTAATAGTATGTTTTGTCACTAAAAAGGTTATTACTATCGACAAAATTATTTCGTCGTTAATTATTTAGGTTAATTAGTGACGACATCAATTGTCTCTAAAGTGATATGTATTTAGTAGTTGAATAAATGTAATATCGTCACTAATGACTATTTTTAATATACAAAAAATCATTTTATCCTTAAATGTATAAATTAAGGACAAATTTATTATTATAAAGAAGGTTGATAATTTTGTGGTTAAATCTATCATTTTGTCACTAAAAATAATGTTTTTACCGACAACATGTATTATCACATTAAATTATCATGATTAGTGACAATTACAATTGTCATAAAATAAAAAAATAAATTTGTATTCAATAAAAAGGAGGAAATTGCGACAAATATATTTTTGTTCACTAAATGGCGAATTTATTTATTTCGTGACAAATATATTTGTCTTAAAAAGTTTGATTTAGTCGTTGCTAAAAGTTACCTTTAATGACAAAATCTTTTGTCACCAATTGCATTTATTGATGACATTTAATTATTTTATATCAATGTGATTTTTTAAATTATAGAGTTGCATAAATCTAAAATTAAATAAGAAAACATGCTAAATAATAATGAAATTCACCCATGATCATACAATTGAAAACAACTAAAATATATGTAGGTAATATGTCATTACAAGCTCCTTAAATTAAAATAAAATATGTCCAATAACAAGCAAATCTAACTAAAATAGAAGAAATATTACTCCTAAACTGAGACTGAAAAGTAGAAGTTTCTATCAAAGTACCAATAATGTGGTGATACTTAGTTTGCATTAGTCTTGATTCAATTCTCACCATTTATACTTGTGTAAAAAAAAGAAAAAGAATTTATAAGATTTCATATAAAGTAGAATCTGCAAGATTACATTATGTTTTTCATACATTGTAATGCCAAGTTTCTGCAAAGATAAATCAATCATACATAATATGAAGCTACACATATATACGAAATATATCCCCACTGCTATTTGTGGTGTGCAAGAAGTACTTCACAATGTGTTGATGCTATGGGTGGCTGAAACTGAAACACTTTTGTTTTGCAGATAAACATGCTCATATTTTGCGAAGGGAAAATAACATGTGTTAATGCTAATAAGATCAGGAATAAAAACATTCTCAGAGGTCACATGGCTCACTACAAATTCTACAAAGTTTAATGTTTATACTTCCATCATGGGGAAACAAGAGGTAAATGATATATGTTAATTGTCTGAATACGCCAGAGGTAATCACCAATTAAATACCTGGTGGTGCCCATCACTTCTAGAACACCAAATGCTATAGATTGCGATGTGTTAGTAGGAAAAATGACAGCCAAGGTGAAAATGTAAGGCTCGAGGAACCTGTGTTTCACTAGTAGGCTTCAACTGGTCAATACCATGCTGCTGCATATACATGTATACTGGTCTATTATTTTCTCACTCCCTAAACAGGTGGTGAAAGATAAAAAGCTGTTTGCAGGAAAAATACACTCCAACAAACAAAATTCATGGGCTGAATTGATCACAATAAGTAACTTTTCTTCAATCTATGCCTAAAATATCAAGCAATGTCCTCACATTAAGTCACCAATCCTTCAATAGTTAGGGGTTCAAAGAATAAAAGAAATTACAATCCGTAAAGTCAACAGATACCAAGAAAATAATCAAATTTCACCAACCAAAAGGTCTGTTAAACTTATTTATATCATATCCATACTTTTCCTTCCACAACCTCCATAAGAAACTAATTTTCAAACATTGAAACAAATTAAAAACAAGAAATTGAAGAAAAGAAATTCTTATCAATTTAGGAAGAGGAAATCTGAAAGGTAGGTCGAAACAAATTGGGTAATATGTAGCAGAATTGGCGATAAGGGTATTCCCAATTTTCTGGAAAATGGGATAGAATTACAATGGAATTGTGAATAGGAAATATTACATGAATGGCAAATTATAGATTTTCAGAATTTGAATTTGGTAATCTTATCAGAATTTCTCCTTTCATGGGATATAGTATGCAAGCGAAAAGGAAAAGGACGACTTCGGATCACTGATTGTGTGTTATGGAATGAAGTTGCAACAGTAAAGTATGTCTGGAATATAGCCAACAAAGTTGATAACCTATGAATAAAATGAATGAAAAATGTGTATAAAGGGGGTTGACTGATAGGAATATACACCTAAATAAGACAATTGCGGGTACTAGAAGAAGATTTGAGGTAAGAAGAACATATATAGTGTTGGATGCTGTGGAAATGGATGATTCAAGGCATGAGGAAAATACACAATTATAAAATAACAATTATTTTGGACTATCTATTTTTAGTAAATTCGACAAGTAAAGTGGTTCGGAGGGAGTATCTTTTCTTAAATGTCAGCATAGTATTTAATTTATGAATATGTGTTGCAGGCAATGTGGGAAACCATTCAAGCCAGAGAAACTGCATGCCCACATGAAGTGCGTGCCTATTTCTATCATTTCAGACCAGGGTTCACAGTTCACTTCCAGCTTTTAGAGGGCTTTTCAGGAGGAGTTGGGCACCCGTGTCCACCTTAGCACAACTTTTCACCCACAGACGGATGGCCAGTCGGAGCGTACTATTCAGTTCCTTGAGGATATGTTGCAGGCCTATGTTGTGGATTTTGGAGGTCAGTGGGACCAGTTCTTGCCTTTGGTGGAGTTTGCGTACAACAACAACTACGACTCTAGTATTCAGATGGCCCTGTTTGAGGCCTTATATGGTAGGCATTGTCGCTCTCCAGTTGGTTGGTTTGAGTCTACAAAACCTAGGCCGCGTGGTACAAATTTGCTTAAGGAGGCCTTGGATCAGGTAAGGGTGATTCAGGATAGGCTTAGAATGGCTCAGAGTAGACATCAGAGTTACGCGGATCACAGGCGTCGGCCTTTCAGGTTTGTAGTTGGCGACCTGGTACTTCTCCGAGTATCTCCCATGAAGGGAGTGATGAGATTCGGGAGGAGAGGCAAGCTTAGCCCCAGGTATAAAGGCCCTTTTCAGATTTTGAGTGCAGTTGGCGATGTTGCCTATGAGTTAGGTTTACCTCTAGAACTATCAGCTATCCACCCAGTTTTCCATGTTTCGATGCTGCGTCGATATATTCAAGATGAGTCTCATGTGCTCCAGTATGATTCAGTTGAGTTGGATGATCGTCTGACCTTTATAGAGGAGTCGGTTGCCATTATAGCCAAAGATGTCAGGCAGTTGCGGTCAAGAGACATTCCTGTTGTTAAGGTCCATTAGAGGCATCGTCCAGTCAAGGAGGCTACCTGGGAGACCGAGCAGGAGATGCGGGAGCAGTTCCCCAGCTTATTTGAGCCCTCAGGTATATCCTTATTCTTTCTTTCGCGGATGAAAATTCTTGTAGTAGTGGATGTTATAATGACCCTCTTGCTAATAACAAGACATCCAAGGAGGTACCAATTTTTTTCTTATAATTGTTCTTATTCAACTTCTATTGGAATTAGATTTTTTATTTTTTTAGAACTTTTGGACAAACCTTCTATGTATATTTTTGAGTAAGAAGGTTCACAAACAAAAGCCTAAGCAATTCATGAATTCACAAGTAGTTAAAAGCCTGATTTCCATCTTAATCTCAAGTATTACGTCGTGCGAATCTGAGTTAGTTGAGGCAGTGTACAACATGGATACAAGATTAAACAGGCAAAAATAACAAGGCAGGCAAACTTTTGATGATGAAAATATCTGATTTAAGTTTTTTCTTTCGCTACTTTAATGAAGATAAATTATTCTTTACATTTGGATACTAAAGCGTATGTCATGTCTACTCCTCTCTAAATATCTTAGAGCCTAATCAACTGTTAATGACCATATTCAGGTCATTGCAGCATACCTAATCTAATAGCATCTGTAATGAACAATCGAATTTCCAGGCGGTTAGTAGTCAATAGCTAAGATCATAGTTGATTACTTGCCTCCAAGAATCGAAGAGTCAACATGATCGAGCAAAAACCTATATAACTGGTATACAAGCCTTTGATAACACACACTCGAAGAAGGTTGTTAGTAGGTACAATTGGAGGCTAGGAACTGGACCACAACTGACATGGTGGAGACCAATCTAAAATACTTGCAACATCCCAAAACATGACTTTATCTACTGGCTGGCTATACATGGAATACTACTAACCAGAGAGAGGCTATACAAGATAGGACTAACAAAAGACAGAACTTGAACACTATGTGGGAATACCAACATCACAAATCACTTCTTCGAGTGTGTGATATCAAAGGCTTGTATACAAGAAATAACGCACCAATTGAAGTTCACATGTGGGAGCATAGACATAAAGGAAGCTGAAAATTGATAGCACAAACAGTGCAAGGCAAAGTTAGCAGGAAATTGGTATGGGCAATCCTGACAGCTGCAATATCACACATATCAGAAGCGAGGAATGAAGCATTACGGAAACATAACACCTTACTGAAGTATTTCAGTATGCATAACACATTACTGATTCTTTCTAAATCCCGGACAATCATCTGCCAAATTCTACGACTGTGTTTCTTGAACTTCTTTAACATCTCTCCCTAACACATTCTTCGCCTCGTGCAACGTGGATCTATACTGATCGTCATCATTCCCTTAAATCCACCTCTTATTTTCCAAAGTTATGTTTCTAATACTTATTGTAAATCATACCAGATAAAGTAAGCGTAAGAGTTATATGAGTCTTACCTTTTACTAAATAAATAGGAAAAAAAACAACACCTTCTGTCTAGCAAGTATGAAAGCTGGAATAGATTTTAGGAGTAAGAGGAAGCAAAAAAGAGAAAAAAAAAAGGACAAAAAGTTGAAAGTTGGTTGAACTTCTGAGCACAATGAACTTTTTCCTCATCAAAATGGTATTTCATTCAATTCAAATTATGTGTTTTACTTTTCTTTTTGACTGTTTCAAAAGGAGCTTTATTGAAAAGAAACTATGTTGCTTCTATGTGGTACTGTAATTCCTTAATAATACAAATCTTTGATATCAAGAATTAATAAAATTTAGACCAAACCATCCCTGAATGACTAAATACACCTGTGAGAAATACAGGAAAAGAATATTATTGACTTATTGTTGTTTACATTATTACATTGAGACCCTATTTATAGACCCTAGAATACAATCCTTTACCAAGTAGGATACTATTTAGTATTTCTATTTCTATTTCTATTCCTATTCCTATTCTAATAGGATTGTATAAACCTATTCATATTCTAACACTCCCCCTCAAGCTAGTGCATACAATTCATGTACCTAGCTTGTTACAAATGTAATTAACACGAGGACCAATGAGGGGCTTGGTGAGACATCTGCGAGTTGATCACTTGACTTCACAAAATTGACAATAAATTTCAATGTGCTTGATCTTCTCATGAAATACTGAATTTGATGCATAATGCCGATAAAACACAGAGTGATAAAATTACAGTGTTGGAACTTCCCAAACCAAACTTGCAAAGATTGTTTCAGACCATAGAGTGATGTACGTAATCAACATACAAGGCTACTAAACTCCCCCTGAGCAACAAAATTAGGTTGTGGAAATCCCAAACCAAACTTGCAAAGATTGTTTCAGACCATAGAGTGATGTACGTAATCAACATACAAGGCTACTAAACTCCCCCTGAGCAACAAAATTAGGTGGTTGCTCCATATAGACTTCTTTACAATGCAGCGGTCGTTGTAAGTGCTCAAAATCTAGTATAAATTATATGGATCATGTTCGAATCAATCGACAGTTGATAATAAACAAGTCACCGAAAAACTGCCCGAAACATGCTCATATGCCGGAGTATTAGATTTGATGGGTAAAAGTGGTCACAATCTAAGAAATAAAATTATATAGGTAGGGTCGGAATGATGTCACGACCCAACTAGAAAATAGAAATTATATAGGATAGTTCGAATTGATGGAACGACCCCATTGAAAAATAGAAATAATATGGGTAGGGTCGGAATGATGGCACGACCCTACTGAAAAAGAAAATTATACGGGTAGGTTGGAATGATGGCACAACCCTATGCAAATCAGATTTAAGGAGTCACCAGAAAGACGAATGGAACTATGCAAATCTAATCTGAGGAGTCACTGAAAAGACACATGATGCTATGCTACTCAGATATAATAAAATAGTTCGAAAAAATCCACGATACTACACAAATT